>NC_057811.1:383380454-383385866 GCF_018294505.1 Triticum aestivum | reverse complement strand
ACCCACACACACTAAGACTCCATCTCTCTTTCTCACACACACACACAAACTAAGACTCCATCTCTCTCTCCTCTCTCTCTCACACACACACACAAACTAAGACTCCATCTCTCTCTCTCCTCTCTCTCTCTCTCTCTCACACACACACACACACCCCACACACACACTAAGACTCCATCTCACACACACATGCTCTAGGCGGAGCATTTGTTCCTACCACCCTTCATCCAACCTTACCCGTATGATAAACAATCACCTTTATTTACTTGCATAACATGGACAAATTCCACTTTACTTTAGTAGTCAGCAAACTTATCATCTGTACCCTTATAAAAAATGAGTTGGCGGTGATGGTGTGCCTGCCATCTTGTAATACAGACCGTATGATCTATATCTGAGGATAGAAAGCAAACTATGATAATTTTACAAAAGATACCCGCACCTCTCTCCACATCATTATCTCCCGCAACCTCATTGCTCAACAATAAAAAAGGAATAAGTCTCTGGAACAATCTAGCATGCATGGTGGCCGCTGCCGCCTGCCGGCGCCGTCCATCCCCATGCCTCCGCCCATTCCGACCACCAGTCACCACCACGCTCCACTCCTCCTCGCCTTATCTCTCATCTTTCATTTTTTCGATGACATTCTCGAGATACCAGTTTTCCGATAAAATTCTCAAGATATCATTAGTTTTTACACATGGGATTACTCCTGCATGGGTCAATCACAACAGGTGTTCTGTAAAAAAATGCATATTGATGTTCCGTGCAATGCACGAGAATCTTGCTTGTAATTATATAACGCAAATCACGAGCAGGAAGTGACATTTTTTTGACACAACCACGTTAACATGGCCACGTAAATCACTAGCTAAAGTAAATACCATTATACTTATATCCCGATGCAAAAGGTTGAGTACATGTCCGAAGAGTAGAGTCGCACACACGCACTCTGTCTCTCAGAATCTCTCTCACACACACACCAGTTACGTGACGCCCACTTAAGCAGACACGTATGTTACAATTTGTGCACCCGCGGGTACACGTGATGTTGCGCATTTATTTAAGCCGGAAGGCGAACCCAAACAGTAGCTGCATTCATTCCCCTCCCGCCGCCTCTTCTCTGGTCGCCGTCGCCCGGTAGCCATGGGCCGGCCGAAGGTAACAACATACACCATACTCCCGCTGGAGCGGCGCTTTAATATGGAAATTTTAGTGGTCATGCATGCATCTTTTTGTGCTAGCACTCCTATATAAGGGTTGACCGGTCGCTTCCCACGGACGTGCGCGGGCGGTGGAAGAGAAGCGGGCTATGGAGTAACGTTTTTTACCACAATTTCTTAGGAAACTAAGTGCAATAGTTGAGTAGTTTTGCAAACTACCAGTACTACACCTGAAACGGTTCAAAACCTATACTCCCTTGCCAGCGCGTGCTTCCCGCGTGAAACGGTCAGCGTCGCCCTGGAGCGTCAGTGCCGCATTAATGCCCGGCCAGAGCGGAGGCGACCTCTCACTGGCGCCGGCTTTGAAGTGGCGCGACGGCCGAGAGAGCGCCGCTTCCCGGTGCACGCGACTGCTCCGCGTCGAGACTGGCCATATGCCATGTTTGGATCCATGGGTTAGAGTTAGTTTGAGCTAGTTGGGGCTCAAATAGCCCTAAAGTATCCAAGCATGAGGGTTTAAATTGGAGCAAGTTGCACCGAACCCACCAAAAAAACTATCCCACCCAAGAGGTGCTAACTGGAGATAGTTCTCATTGGGACCACTGAAAAATCACTTTTCTCTCTCCATGAAGTGCATTTATTGTCAATCTAACCCTGTCACCCAAACACCTCTTTGGCTACAGTTAGTTCAGGGTTAGTCATGAGTTAGTCTAACCTCTAGCTAAGTTAGAGTATCAAACATGAGCAGTATAGGACATGCAAGTTGCTCAAAGCATACAGGCAAATTCGTACGTGAAAGGATTTTTTCTTTTTGAAAACAGAACGTGAAAGGAATTTTTTTAGAATGCTCTTGGCATGTCGCTAACATGTGATAGTTAACCGACCTCAATAGACGGCAGAAACGCCAGCCCGCCGCACTTTGATAGAGATGAGGAGGGAGAAGCGATACAGGCTGCTGGATTACTAGAGATAGGTGTCGCATGGAAGCCAGGAAATATGGTGATAGCGTGGGTTAGCCATGTACTAGTATGATGTAACTACACTAGGCTGCCGTGTTTCGTACTCTTCCAGTCCACTGTGGAGATGATTGGTTAATTTTATATCGCTGAATAATATTAAATATTATGAGTGCAGACGCTCCACCACGAGGTTCCTTGCTCCTTCTCGGTCGTCCGGAATCTATGTTCTTCCACTCTATTTTTTTAGTGAGCTTTGTTCATCCTTTTGCCAACACGCGAGACATCTAGCATCAAGGTGCACGTGTTATGCAAGGATCGTTCCATCTATATGAAGAACACGTGCGACTGGAACTACGAGACGGACATGTACCCAGGAGTGGACGTACGAACCTGAGTAATGTAGCGCAGTAAGTGAAGTAGAAAGGCACAAATGGTATGAACATGCGTGGCATATAGGGTGTGTTTGGTTGCGTTCTCGTCTCAGCGTAGTTGTTCCCTCTTCATGCATTCTCAACTCAACACCCCTCTTCATGCATGCTCTCTTCATGCATGCTTCTAGTGTATTTGTGCTAAACTAGTGTGGACTCATGCACCCTCCATACACTCTACCAAACACCCAAAAGTAGGTCGAGAAGGGAACTCTTGGGCGGCATTTGTCTCTTACTACGTACTACCACTAAATGTTGTACGTGCAATGCACGGTGATGTTATGGAGTACGTGCCTAAGTACTCTACTACTACTATATTAGTTGGAGGCACATATTAACTTTTATATTTGTTTACGTGTATGCCCCGAGACCTTCCAACTAGACGTGTCTTTCTCTCCAGGTCACACTTTGTATCGTTCATACCACTAAGTACTACTACGTGTGGTCTCCGACCCAGAAGTGGAAGAAGTGGAGACGCTCTACCACGCTGTTTTTTTATGCTGGGCTCTACCACGCTGTTCATGTCCCACTCCTTTCGTTGACGTGTGGGACATCCAGCACGTGCCGTGTTTGGCACCCTTCGTCGTAAGAGTTGAAACGCTAGCATTCATCAGAAATAAAAAATAATTATAAATCGGCAGTGATACTATTTTTTTTGCGAACCAATCACCAGTGATACTATACCACGCGGTTTCCTTGCTCCTCGATATCGGAAAGAATACTTCCGTTCGCCAACATGTGGGACGTCGACCATCCTGGTCCACTTGCCATGCACGTAGAACTCCAAGGGAGAGTCACCCAGGTCGTCGCGCCGTACTAACAATGACTAATGAGCCATCAAATCACATGCCCACTTCCCACTTTGAAGTTTCTCGGACGAAGGAACCATAATGACTTCGTTGAATTCCGCTTCTTGAAGAAAACTACTGTACCAGCAGTACTGCTAGCTACAGTAGTTACTCCAACAGAGGCCTCCTTTCGTTCATAGGATAGGAATATGAAAATCATAGGAAGTGAGATGACATGCATCTCAATTCCTATAGAGAAAGAGATGCCATTTGATGCTTAGGATAGGAATTTTTCCATTTAGTCTAGGCTAATGTATTGGTAATTTGCTCTAAAAACTACAGTAGTAACTAGTAGTATTGGTACATGCTCGTACTCAGACACAGACACACACACTAACTACTAGTACTACTACTTCTCACATGCTGGCCAGACGCCGTCGTTCTCCTTCCCGGCTTTGTCGGCGACACCCCACCGTGCTTGGATCTCCGCCGACCTCTCCGCAGCAGCGCGTGCGTCCTTTTCTTTCTTGCGGCGGCGGGCCTCTCTTTTCTTGAGTGCTTTCTGACTTTTCCGCTCCCTCTGTGCGGCTTCGGCCGCCTCTTGCTCTACCGCCCATTCGGCCTTGGCATCTTCAAATTCCTCCCACATAGATGTGAGGTCGCGAGCGGCGATGAACTCGGCACGGCGGGATGCCATCGCTTCCCTACCATTTTGTGTGCGGTCGTGGGCGGCGAGGAACTTGGCGCGGCGGGATGCCATCGCTGCCTTACCGGTTAGTGTGCGGCGCGGTGGCATGAACGACGCTTGGTGGGAGCTCTGGGGTGGAGTGGCCGGACAACCGTATAGTGCATTGGTTTGTCAAGAGCTCAAGGACAGAAGACGAAGCAAATTTGGATTCCCCTTCAATCCTGGTCATTTATTACCGAGTAAAATGCATTGGCGGTCATCGAACTTGTCTTGATAGCTCACTTTGATCATTGTATACGAGATATGGTGATTATACGGTCACTGGCTCAGCGTATAGCTCCGTATTTGTCTGGTTGACCAGTCAAACAGTCCGCATGCGCCTCATCAGCTCGTGTTATTTATCTATCTACGCGGGCCTACCTGTCAATGGAGAAACAAATACTGTAAAAACCAAAATTATGCGTATGTGGGGAATCAAACCACGGACTCGTCGCTGCAACGCACCCTCGTCAGCCAAATGAAAATGAAATACTTCACGTCAGACACTCACGCTCACGCTGTCAAAGCATGCTAATGCATGCACGTCGCCCTCTAAATCAAAGTCCTGCTCATGGCGCAACGCAAACGGCGAGCCCATCACCTGCGCGCTCCGGCGGTGCCTGACATTACTGTTTAGACGTTTGATGGAGGCCTACGCGAACGCCGAGCATGTATTCACCTGGCTCAACACCAACGGTCATACTCGGACCGCCTTGCTCATGTATATCGTCCATCACAACGACAATCTATAAAACAACCTAAGCTAGAGAGGGTACTATGGTGGTATGGTACGGAGTATGTACTATCGTGAGCGACCGATCTTAGTGCCACTGCACACCGAAACCCCTTCCATCGCTAGCGTGCGCTTCCCGCCTGAAGCGGTCACCATCTCTCCAGAATGTCAATGCCGCATTCACCGGACTTAACTGCGGGTGCAATTGGTGTATCACTGACATGCGGGCCAGATGTCCGTTGTGCCCACATGTCAGTAACCCAAACGCATCTGCAGTTAAGTCACTGAAGCAGCGTCCGCATTCACGCCTGACGAACCTACTCCCGCGCCAGTTCTCCATCCGTCTGCCGCGGCTCATTGCCATTCGCCCACTATATTAACTTGAGCCCCAGCTCCCAGCCATAGCCAAAGACCCACACTTATTCTCCTCCGGTCCCTTCCTTCTGCCGGCACCACTTCAACCATGGCCTCCTGGCGCTCCGAAGCTCTCTTGGACGTACTGTCGTAGGAGCAGACGAGGGACATCGGCGGCTCCGCTCCGGGCGCGCTCCAAAGCTCTCTTCGACGTACTGTCATAGGAGCAAAAGAAGGAGATCGCCGGCACCCCCCCCCCC
>NC_057811.1:383285755-383380228 GCF_018294505.1 Triticum aestivum | reverse complement strand
CGCCACGACCACGAAGCCGGCGCGTGGGCGCAGCCGGCAGCGAGGAAGAGTAGTACACGGTAGGTCGCCGCCGCTCCGGAGGAGGAGGTTATCGAGGCGGATGAGGAGGAGGCAAAGGCAATGGCCGGCTTTCTCGGGTTCATGGCCGGACAGGGTGGTCGGGCGCCGGCGATCGTTTAGATTAGGTTTACAGTAGGTTTTAGTACGGTTTGTGCGAAATATGTAATGAATTTCGTCCAGTTTGTAGGAAAAGTTTTTGAAATGGAATGAATTTCATCCGGTTAATTTGAAATTTGCTTTATTTGCACGAATTTCGTCCGGTTAGTTCATATAGTTGTCGAAAGGTATGCGGGCAGCATCGGATGTCATCCATCAGTGTCCTCGTACAGATGCCGGTGTAAATTTGTGGGCCAGCGCAGGAGATGCCCTAACTATCATGCTATAATCGCTAACAATCCTCCATTATTTGGCAGGGAACAGTTATCCCTCGATCAAACTCAGATCCGCGGTGTTTCGCACTCCTCCCGCGTAAGAGTGTAAACTCTTGCTTACATAAAAATGGAGCAAGTGGACGGCACTGTAGCACGTCATATCACTCGAACTAGCCCGCCTAACGAGCGGGAAAGCACCGCCCTCGTCATTTTGTTCTGAATTTCTATCGATCGATCGCGCGAAAATGTTACGCTTCGCAAGTTCTAAAGGAAAAGGCGGCACACTTACGACTCGTACGCGTCGCAACCCCGACAGTCCGGCTCGCACACCGCTCACCAGAGGGGACGCGCGTTGTCTTGCAATTTCACTGACATTTGGGACCGTAATTGAATAAACCGTCGATAGCCGAAATCTAATCGCTCGGCGGGCGTCGGCTGAGAAGAGAGAAACGGGGGAGGGAGAAGAGATCGCCCGCCCGCCGCGCACGGACTCCAAGAAATATATGGTGATAATGTGAGGTGGGTCATGCTGGAGTCCGGACCGCTTCCGGAGCCCGCTCTCACCGCCCTGGCCCCTCAAGACGCCAGCTGCCCGCCGCATGCATGCATAGCAAGTACTCCCTCCGTTCCTAAATATTTGTCTTTGTAGAAATTTCAACAAATGACTACATACGAAGCAAAATGAGTGAATCTACATTCTAAAATATGTCTATATACATCCGTATGTGGTAGCCTATTTGAAAGCACTGAAAAGACAAATATTTAGGAACGGAGGGAGTAGTACTCCTTATGTGGAGGAGAGAGAGGCATTGACAAAGTCAAGGAGTGGGCTCTGCAAGAGCCCATCTCTACACGTGCTCCTAGGTATTAAAAAATAATTCTAAAAAAGGCATAAAAACAATTGTGTCTTAAAAAAAGAAAGGTAAAAAACATTTGAGAAGAAATAGATAGAGAGAAAGTGAGAAAAAGCTGTAGCATGGGCATTACATGAGGAAGGAGGGAGTGGTGCACATGCCAAGTTCACTGGGCTGCCGTGTTTCGCACTCCTCCGTCGTAACAGTGGAGACAATAGCTTTCATCAAAAATAAACAATGAATACTCGTTGCTCGTCCTCTATATCGGAAAGAATACTTTCATTCGCCAACATGTGGGACGTCGACCATCCTGGTCCACCTGCCATGCACAAAATTATCCTGGGCTACCCCGGTCGTATCGCAGGCCCAACCTTTCCCACTGTAAGTTGTTCGGACGAAGGAACCATCATGACTTCGTTGAATTCCGCTTCTTCAAGAAAACTTACTGTACCCGCAATACTGCTACCACACGCGAAGACTAGACGGCACTGTACCACGTCATATCACTGAAACCCACTAGGCCAAACTAGCCCGCCTAGGTCATCTATTTTGGAACGGAGGGAGTACGTCTCTACACTGCTATGATTTTGTGTTGCACGTTCTCTGTACTTTTGCTACGATTTTCCTACCCTATGAACCAAATGAGGCCTGAATGTATGTCGACTATTGTCCGATCGATCGCTAAGCCTACAATTTTAGGAGCTAGGGCTATTGGTCGATCGACGAGGATATGTATAAGCGTACCACGAGATCATCAGCCCCAACGTTCCTCTTCGGTGAGTGTTTTGCAAGTACTATAGCTCGCACAGTAGCTAGCCTACTAACACCAAGAATCATCAAACAAGCACTACTGATATGATAAACCGTTCAAACTTACATCTAAGCATGCCATATATTACATCAAAAGCTGGTGAGGATACATCTGTTTCCATAACTCGGAGAGGGTTCGCATGATTCATCGCATGATTCACTATCAAACAAAAGTAGCAAGATCCGCCCACACAAGACAGTGCACTAGCCCTAAGATGGTTTGATAACACGCATCGTTCTGGTAATTAAACACAGGGCAATGCAAACTACCCTGAAGGATTAGCGCGACCAACTATTTCTTGTCATCGATCTCTCGGGCAATGACCACAGCACGGACAGCGGCATGGGAATCGATTTCTGGGGCGATGTCCACAGGACTGACCGCGACATCGAAATCAATCGCTGGGGCGATGTCCACAGGATGGACAGCGGCATCGGAATTGATCTCCGGGGCGATGCCAACAGGACGGGCCACGACATCGGAATCATCAAGGACGTCCACCGGCACCTGCACAACCCTAACATATTAGCAAGCACATTGAGACTAATCAAAAACCACAACTATGGTAATAAGCCATTATTTTTTACCTTTTGCAGCTCACCGGGGGATCTCATCCCTCCGGGGGCCATCTCCTCGTCCTCGATGGGGGCCATCACCTTGCCAGGGGAATATACTGCTTCTCAACGGCGACTATCTCCTCAAAATCGGTCTTGAGCCTCACATAGGTGGCAATCAGAGTTCCTGGGGTAGGCACGGTGGGGCCCTTGCTATTCTTCCAACTTTCTTTGAGGAGTTCGTCCGCCAACGTCCTCAACTCTTTGGCCAGTGCTTGTTTCTTGGAGTTCTTCGTCTCCATGGGTTGGCCCGCCAACATGGTCAACTCGTTGGTCGGTGCTCGCTTCCTGGAGATTGCTGTCTCCAGTGGGTTGTCCGCCGGCAACTCTTTGCCTAGTGCTCCAGGATCCATCAATGAACTGACAAACAAAAAGCAATCGAAAGGAAACCACAATCGCAATGAAAACGGGAAAAGAATAGGATGTGAGAATCGGTCGGTGCTTCGCAAAAAGAAGATTCTTGGAATGAAAATATAGCAGCATAATTGATTCGCCCACCTTTCCTTCGTCAGTACAGAAGAAAAATGGCAGAAGTGAGTAGCCTGGAGTGAGGTTTTCTTCAAGAAAGGGAAGAAAGGGCTTGAACGAGCGTTCCAGTCAAATGATGGTTGATTCGTCCAGTCCAACTTGGTGGCCACCTTACCACTGCTGGTAAAGGTGTGGGTTTTGTGATATGACGGGTCATGACGGCCACACCGGGGTGACAGGTGAGTCTCGACTGTAGCACCTCGCTGTGATTTGGTGGATGGCACGCGGGCCGGATGCTTTGAAATGTCCCACATGTAGATAGAGTGGCTAGTCATGTAGGAGTGCTCAGTATTGTGCACCACGACCAAGGCGGAGAGGAAAACGAGAGAACTACGTAATTAATGCATGAGTTTAATTAGGGTAGTTTTGTAAAGTACGAGATACATTCCTCCAATCACAAAATGCCTTGGTTCATGAGATTTGAGATTTGAGCCCTATAAACCGGAAGGGAGGGAGTACTGCACACGGTGTAGTCTAGTCCCTTGTTGAAGTCTCTAGAAAGGCAAATACTCCTTTCCGGTTTACAGGGCTATACTACTCCCTCCATCTAGGTGTGTAACTCATCTTACGAAAACCAAATATTCCCAAAACACTTAGGCGCGGTGCATTAACTTCTACCTTGTTTCTTGTTTCTTGACATATCAACCAATAAGAGATGAGAGGTGTGCATGCTTTTAATGACTTGCAATGGCTAGTTCATTGCATGCAATGCTATTAATTAGCAAATAAACATTGGTGACCCCAGGAGGAAACGGTGCTAAGTGCGTGGACCTATGCAGAATGAGTATCAACCAATGGATAATGGAGTTTAATGGTTAAACAATAGCAATTTTGTCTCATGCAAGAGCCTGCCTAGTACTCCAAGGAACCGCACCACGCGAGCGTTCGCAACTGCCACGTTCGGGTTGCGCTTGGCTCTTCGCCTCTTCGAGAAGACGAACAATGATGTTACTCCTACTTCTACAGTATCGAATCCACTGCTGCATGTCCGTCCACCTCGTGCGGGAGGGATAGCGTGTAGCGAAAGCTTCTACTTACTGCTCCTGCCTTTGCGTCTATGACAGGTGGGCCCAACAGGTGGTTGGCCCTCCTGTCATGCAGCCAAAGGCAGGTGCAGTTAAGGCACCGGAGCTCAGTCCGCGAGGGAGAGGGCGTTGTAGTAATCAAATTTCTCGGTCTTGTACGAGTTGACGCGACACATCAAAGCACTGCACTCGATATAAGTCCTTTTACACATTTAAAATGGGCTACTTCGTATGTAGGAGTAGACATATTCTGCTTCGTATGTAGTCACTTGTTGCAATCTCTAAAAAGACTTATATTTGGAAACAGAGGGAGTGCATGCATGCCGTGACTTTCCTTTTGATACTTGCATGTGTTGATTTGATGCACCTTGCCAAATTTTGACTATAAATTTAACTAACCAAATTTTCATGCATGTCACAAAAAATTACGGGGCTGTTTGGATTGTGACTATGTTTGTCTTATGTTGCCACATTATTTTTCCCACACTTGCCA
Organism: Triticum aestivum; assembly: GCF_018294505.1. Taxonomy (NCBI): domain Eukaryota; kingdom Viridiplantae; phylum Streptophyta; class Magnoliopsida; order Poales; family Poaceae; genus Triticum; species Triticum aestivum. The sequence continues at coordinate 383,375,472 of NC_057811.1, read as the reverse complement.
CACTTGCCTCACCTGAGTTGCTCAAATTGTTAAACACACTTTAGCTTGCCTAAGGGAATCTTGCCACGATTTTTGTGTCTATGACATGTGGGGTTCACTGCTAATAAAAAAATTCTTGTCTTAGGTGTGGCTTATAAAAAAGACTTATATTTAGGAACGGAGGGAGTAGAAAATATAAATAATAATGCATGTTGGGGCAACCCACGTTTCCGCTAATTTCAGCCGTGGGCTTGTTCACAATTTTTACGATGGGTTGGTTGTTCATTTAATGGAGGGACTTATAGTACCAGACTTGAACGATACAAAGTGCGACCTGGCACACCGTAACACCACTTGGAACAAGCGGGTAGCTATCTCAAAAAACAATCAACAACTAAAAAAACGCGACCTGGCATGTAGTAGTACAGAATTTTAAACGATTGTTTTGATGGAGTGAAAAAGGAAAACTACCCCACTACGTAAATATAGGCCGGAGCCTCCGCGCTTGCTTGCTAGGGTTGCTCTATTCACGCACTCTCATCCTCTCCAGATCTAAACAAGATAGGGGTAGTAACACTGTCTTTCTCCGTTCAAAAAACACTGGCTTTCTATCCTCACCGCTGGTTACAGATCCGGACGTATCCCCCTCCGCCGGTGAAGGGGAGGAGGGGCAGCGTTTAGGCCGTCGTCGACAGCGAGGGAGGAAACCCACTGCCAGCTGCACCGTTATCTCTGGCCGAGCGCCGGCGCGGGAGGTCCTCCGATCCCTTCGTTGTTGCCTGTGGGCGGATCCGGCCTCCCGCCGCCCACCTATCGACATCCCGACGACCTTCAGGTATATCTTCGTTCGAAACCGCCTTAGCTCTACTTCCCCAGCTCACTACGTCGCTGCATGTGCATCATTTTCTACCTCTCAAACCCTCTCGATCGGATGGTCCAACGTCACATATTTTCTTCTTCTATTGTTAGAGGTAAAGCTACTTCATGGAGTCGAATCTTGTACTCCCTCCGTCCGAGAATACTTGTCATTGAAATGGATGTATCTAGATGTATTTTAGTTCTAGACACATCCATTTTGATGACAAGTAATTCCGGACGGAGGGAGTACTTGGTTCAAACAAGAAATAAAGTGGGGGTGGGGGAATTTAGTATGTACATCGGACTTGGTACAAACAGGAAGGAAAGGGAGTGAAAGTAGTACAGACTGGTCATCCAACCGGTCTCTTGGTCGAAAAGGGAAATATAGGGTAACGCTGTACACAGTGGTATGACCAGGACTAGATTTGCTATCCACACATAGGAGTAGGTGGCTAGAGTGAACAAAAATGGGACCAACCCAGATATGTTTCTTGGATGTTTGTTTCTCGGGGCAACAAACTATGAATCACCACTTTATGCCCCTGTTTACGTACATGGTGCTGGACTGCTGGTGCACCCACTGTCCCATGCCCTTATACCAAATATTTAGGCTCCGTTCGGAATAAAGGTGCAGAAAACATAGGTCTTGATGAAAATAGAGGAATAGGAAAGGAATGTAGGTATAAAACTATGGAACAACGAACCGGAGAAAACTCTCAAGAGAATGTGTTCGGATGGACTACGAAATGTACAGATTTGTTTTTTTAGAGTAGCATGCTTGGCAGTATGAGATGCTATTTGTTTATTCAGCTGCACAGTGACTACTCTTGTCCTCACCTCACGTACCTTTCCCGTGTTCCGAATGGTTGGAAGGGAAAGAATACCGTAGGAATTGTGTTCCTACGAAAATCCGGCACCAAACCTATGAACCAAACGCAGCCTTAGCTGTTCTTAATCTAATGTCCCTGGTAAAAATAAAGCCATGCCACTGTTAGAAGCCATGACAAGTTTAGCCAAATGTTTTTGCCTGTAATTGTTTGAGACTCTGACTGTTTCCTCTGTGCCTTTTTGTGCGAACAGGGATATCCAATTCACCTGGTTGTTGTTGTGACCTTTTGGTGCACTGCACAAAACTCTTCTTAAAAGAAGTGACTTTTGTGCTGTTTAACTCGAATGTCAGAATGGAACAGTTGGTTCATTTTGGTGGAACTGCACAAAGGGAGATCTGTGTTCCAATCCTCATCATCCATATTGGCGCCATAACCTTCCTTTAGGTAAGAATGATATTTAATGCATGTGTTCATCTCTATTTTCCGACTGCCATGAGAAAATAATGCTGTTTTTACTAGTACACTTGTACTCCCTCACTGACAAAACCAATTCTGAATTAGAAGGCCAATCATGTACTTGGTTTCACCAACTGGTGAGGAGAAAGAGAAACAGAGCATGAAGAGGAAGAAGAAGAAGAATAAACAGTGCCAAGGCGATCTTGCTGAAGCCAGAGGCCTCAGTCGAGGCCATTCAAGGGCTCCGGCAATGACTACCTTACATGTGAGAAGATCCTCCAGAGAGCCCTTCCACTTCTGCTGTCTCACTTAATTAATTAGGAGTACTTAAGTACCACTAATTTATTACTGCCTAATTTTCCTGTTGGAGTTAAACAAATCTTTAGTAGGACCCTATGCTGAATCATGTACGTGTGTATGTTTGTCTATGGAGGTGAATCATGTGGTGGAGCAGGGAGGGGATATTATTAGTGTCATGACATAATAGTGCTATTGTTTTGCATGTCAATTTATTGCCATTGGTTCAGTGAGGCAATGTTTTGCGTATTGTCCATCAGGAATTTGATGCTACTGTTTGAGTAATATGCTAATATCTTCCTGTCCTTTCTCACTAAGCTAATGAAGGTTTCACCTTGTTCCTACTTGTGCAAACAGGGATCATGTTGTGCCAATCATACATTTTAGTGGAACTACACAAGACAATACAATGAACTGTATCCCAGCCAGTGCTTTAACTCTGCTGGAAGTTCTGGATAATCTTTCGATATAATCTCAGCACTGGTAAAGAAGAGTGATTTCAACCATACATTTGAAGTGCACAAAAATATATACTATTGTGTGATTCCAGTGAGTGCTTTATCATCTCTTATGGGACTACATGAATAAGCTATTTTTCTCAGGTTGGTACGGTCCTAAGGCCTTCATCCATATTAATTTGCTGTCATCTCTATTTGTATCGTGCTACTGTCATGAGAAAATCCTTTATCTTTGGACGTTAAAGTTTTGCAACCTATGATAAATGGCAATGCTTTGAGTGTAGAGTTGAGCTAATTGGCACTGATTAAATAAACTAATGCCTCTCTTTAAGCAAGACTACTATGTTGCTAACTTTACCCATTAAGATAATGAGGGTGCTTCTATTTGTAAGTGTATGTTTCATCAACTAGTCCCACTATTACAGTAATCTCACTCCCTCAATATATGTGCCAACAGGGATGCTCGATTTTGGTGGAACTGCACAAAAACTTTGGGTGCTTCATTGCCTCGACAACTTCCGTCCTTTCCTGTCAGTCGCTAATCTCCGCTTGCTTTCTTCCCTTGCTATCAGTCGCTTGGCTTATCTCGGCTTCCAGTCAAAGGAAATAGTAATTGATATGCTACCTCACACAGGTTGGTACTGGTCTTTATCCTGATTATTGTGCCTGTCATATGTATTGGTAATTTGGTATTGTGCTACTGTTTTCCGATTTCATAAAGGAGTAATTTGGAGCTTGAACTCGCAGGCAAATCATTACACCGGGTGATTTTAGTAGAACTGCACAAAATGATCAGATGGACAGGTACTTATGCTGCTGCTATGTACTCCAAAGTTCACTCAGACAAGCATTGATGTTGACAAGAAGTGCCTATATTCATTCGAGTATCAACCGACGTCAACCAATTGTCAAACTCCAAGTATTAGGAGAGTGAACGCCAAAAATATTGCTTGGTGCATAGCCCAGAAAAACACAGTCCAGTCTTTGGTCCCAACTTGTGCCTTTTGGTTATCGGCACATATGGTAGCGAACTATATGGCATGGAGTCTAAAGATTCCAGACAAGTTTGTTGATGCGTATATTCATCTGGCACTTAATCAGTCTGCACGCCAAGGATGCTCCATTTCAGTTGATCTGCACAAAAAATTTGGGTGGTTCATTTTCTCAACCGCCTCCTTTCTCGTCTGCAATGTACAATTTTGGCGAGATACAGGACCAAGATGAGCCAGTAAACTAGTTGGATGAAAGTAGTGGCCAAGTTGCTCAAACCTCCCTCGGCACGAGGCCACTATTTGAGGATAAACCTACAAGCAAAGTTCAGATTGTCTGTGCTGCCTCTTATGTACTCGAAAGTTTACTCGTACAAGAACTAATTTTAGCAAGAAGTACCTCCGATTGAACACCATTTACCAGTCTGTACCCTAGGTAATTAAAGTTCGTCCATGGATCATATTGGCTGTGATCTCAATCATTTGGATGCATAAACATACTGAACATGTGTATATCTGAATCTTTTTGTGAATTATGTATGAATATTGTCGTGTGATCTATCAATCATTTGGATGCATAGATATGCTGAGCTTGTGTATATATGAATCTTTTGAGTTGTTGATAGTGAATGTTGGCTATGAATATGAACGTGTCCTGTGAACCTGAGTTTGATATGAATGTTTACCTTTTCTGTTGTATTTGTGTGTGAACTTGTTAGTATGCCTACTATGGGGTATAAAACGCAGGTCTCTTATAAAAGTAATGTTGTGTACAATTTATGTTTTCCCTTCTAACCACATTATATATATTTATATTATTACTATTATCGTATATTTTATAGAGACTTATATATACATTACAAAAACATCCCATGTGTTATTAACTTATAAAAGTAAATGTTTAACGGAAGTTGGCAAGGAAAATCCTGGTTGTTTTTGACTCACAGGCAAGGAAAATCCTGGTGATTGCGTACAAAAGCTTGCGAAGATTTGAAGGACCAATTTAATAATAACGCGCTCATTTTTATTTTGAGCAATAACTCGCTAATTTCTTAATTATATATATAATGTGCCTCTCCGGTTTATTCTTTGATATTAATTGCTCCTTCTAACATAACATTATATACATAACGAGCCCACCTAATACGTGTATTTCAAGGAAGTGCAAATGGGCTGGGTTTTCTTAGAAAATATAAATGGGCCTGATTGATGCGAAATTATTTGTTCACCCAGCCCAGGAAATGGACTGTACATTCTAGAAAACATGGGTTAAATATATGCCACATTTTTGCAGGCTGACATGTGGGCCAATAGGTCGAAGCCTACGCAGGGCGTTGTCAACTTGGTCAGCAAATGATTGTGTCATCCACAGCCATTGGATTTATATCCAACGGCCGGCATGCACCTTCAATCTCTCGCCTTCTTCCTCCAGCGTCGCTGGGACCGCCTGGTCCGGCCTCTGGCGGCTAGCGGCTCTACTTAGCACGCATCACTGCGAAGCGCTACCCCACCGCCGGCCAGGCTACCCCTCGACACCTCCTAATATTCTCCAAAGACTACAGCCCCACGCCGCAACAGAACCAGTTATAACCCTTCTCCTCCTCTCAATCTGCGACTCCACTGCCGCATTTTCCCATCTCCGAGCCGTTCCCGTCTGGGGCCTCGCCATCTCCACCGCCTCGCTGCGTTCGGTGCGGCGTGGTCAACAAACGAGAGTCATCGGAAGAGGACTATACGTGGAGAGCCTGGCGGCTAGGACCCACGAGGTCCATGGTCGCACGCAAGGAAAGTTCCTCCTTATTAAGCTGAAAAAAAATGTTTCCTCCACCTGACAGCTGGGACCCACCGGCTGTATCTTCGCACGGAAGGAAGTGCCTCCTTGTTTTGCGAAAAAAATTATTCATCCCGTTGACAGCTGGGACCCGTCAGATTTGGTGACTGACTTGTGGGCCTACTAAGCGGACGTGTACGCACGACTTTGTCAACTTAATCAACAAATGATTCTAGCAGCTGGACCATTGGATGTTAATCCAACAGCCGTGCTCCTTCTTCAACCTCTGTTCTTGCTCCTGTCTCCCGTGGGCGGCACCGCGGCTGTGCTGCCGCGCACTCGAACTAGTGAAGTTTCCCACTCCTCTCCATCTGCGACTCCACTGCCCTGTCTTCCCCATCTCCGGGTCGTTCCAGTCTGGGTGCGCTCGGCAAGGTGTGGTCAACGTGGTCAACAATCGAGAGTCATCGGAAGATGACTGTACGTGAGAGGCTGACAGTGGGGACGCACCACGCCCATGGACGCATGCATGCAACGGAACGCGGCGAGGTCAACATGGTCAAGGAACGACTTCCATCGGAAGTATACTGTACGTGGAGAGTCTCAGCTGGGTCCATGGCCGCAGCAAGTAAGTGCCTCCTTATTACGCGGAAAATAATGATTCCTGCAACTGACCGCAGGGACCCACTGGACGGGCCACCGTATTTTGCGAAAAAAACGTTTGCCCCCTGACTGCTAGAACCCACCTGACGGGCCACCGTATTTCGTGAAAAAATGTTCCCCCCATTGTCAGCTCGGACCCACCAGAAGTGCCTCCTTATTACGCACAAAAAAATGAATACTCCCCCGGCTAGCTAGGACCCACCTTGGTGGGAGGCTGACTTGTGGGCCTACTAAGTTGACGGGGATGAAGGGCTTTGTCAACTTAGTCAATATGAACGATGCTAGCTCCAGTGACCGTACGATGTCCATCCAACGGCTGTAGTGCTTCTTCAACCTCTGGTCTTCTTGCTCCAGCCGCCCAAAGCAGAGCCGGTCGTGCCGCATGCTCCTGCCTCCCGTGGCCGGCTGTGTTGCCGCGGAGGCCTCACCGCCCCCTACTATTCCCACCGCTGGCCAGGCCCTGCAGCGACGGCAGCCTCACACCGCAGCCAAACCAGTGAACCCTCATACTCCTCTCCGCGCGGGCTTCCACTGCCGCGTCTTCCCCGGCTCCGCGTCGTCCCCTTCCTAGGCCTCGCCGTCGTCCACCGCCGTGGTGCTCTCCGCGCGGCGTGGTCAACGTGGTCAAGGAACGACTTCCATCGGAAGAGTACTGTACGTGGAGAGGCTGACAGCTAGGTCCATGGCCACAGCCCAGTTTTTTTGTGATTTGCCAAGTAAGTCGCTTTGTCAGGCCTGTTGGGCTGCAAATCTTTCAACACGAGGAGAGCTTTCATTCGGCTGGCCGAGAAAATGGCCCATCAGTAATGAGAAATGGGTTGTACATTTTTAAAACACATCAAACCGGCAATTAGTTTCAAATATCTTTTTTTTCATTTCGAGATTTTAAATTACATTAATTTTTATGCGTGGAGAATTTGTTGGATTTTATATTGATATACATTTATTTTTAAAATCAGTTTGAATGTGAGTCGAAATTTCGGGATTAAAAACAGTTCGGACCGCACCGAAATATGCAAAATTTCGTATAATTTTTTAACCGTGGCCACAATATGGGCTGTAATGCTAACAAAAAGAATATGGGCTCCAAAAAAACCTTAATAATTAGCAAATGGGCTGTAAATTATTAGAAATAATGGCAGATGGGTTGTATGCTGTTTTCCACAGATTTGAGGCTTTCCTAAAAAAAGGTTGACGCACAAGCAGTGACTGTTGGATGGCCATCCAACGGCCGTCGTGCTTCTTCAATCTCTGCTCTTCCTGCTCCAGCCGCTCAAACAAGCGCCGGCGGGACTGCCTGCTCCCTCCTCCCCGCGGCCGGCTCTGCTGCCGCGCAGGCCTCACCGCCCCACCGTACTCCCATCGCTGGCCTAGCCATCCCTCTACTCACCCACACCTGCTGTTATTCTCCGGCGACGGCAGACGAACCAGTAAACCCTCGTACAGTCGTACTCCCCTCCGCGTGGGAAACAACTGCCGAGTCTTCCCTGCCTCCATGTCGTTCCCTTCCTAGGCCTCGCCGTCGTCCACCGCCCTGGTGCTCTCGGCGCGGCCTGGTCAACGTGGTCAACGACCGACATGCATCTGAAGTGGACTGTACGTGGAGAGGCCGACAGCTGGGTCCACGGCCGCACGCAAGGAAATGCCTCCTTATTACGCGCAAAATAATGATTCCTCCACCTGACATCAGGGACCCACCGAAAGGGCCTCTGTATTTCGCGAAAAAAACGTTACCGCCGCTGACAGCTCGGACCCACCAGCTATATCTTCGCACGCAAGGAAGTGCCTCCTTATTACGCACAAAAAAATGAATACTCCCTCTGCTAGCTGGGATGCTGACTTGTGGGCCTACTAAGTTGACTGGGACGGGTGCCTTTGTCAACTTTAGTCAATATGAACAATACTAGCTCCAGTGACCGTATGATGTCCATCCAACGGCCGTAGTGCTTATTCAACCTCTGGTCTTCTTGCTCCAGCCGCCCAAAGCAGAGCCGGTCGTGCCGCATGCTCCTGCCTCCCGTGGCCGGCTGTGCTGCCGCGGAGGCCTCACCGCCCCCTACTATTCCCACCGCTGGCCAGGCCCTGCAGCGACGGCAGCCTCACACCGCAGCCAAACCAGTGAACCCTCATACTCCTCTCCGCGCGGGCTTCCACTGCCGCGTCTTCCCCGGCTCCGCGTCGTCCCCTTCCTAGGCCTCGCCATCGTCCACCGCCGTGGTGCTCTCCGCGCGGCGTGGTCAACGTGGTCAAGGAACGACTTCCATCGGAAGAGTACTATACGTGGAGAGGCTGACAGCTGGGTCCACGGCCACAGCCCAGTTTTTTTGTGATTTGCCAAGTAAGTCGCTTTGTCAGGCCTGTTGGGCTGCAAATCTTTCAAGACGAGGAGAGCTTTCATTCGGTTGGCCGAGAAAATGGCCCATCAGTAATGAGAAATGGGCTGTACATTTTTAAAACACATCAAACCGGCAATTAGTTTCAAATATCTTTTTTTTCATTTCGAGATTTTAAATTACATTAATTTTTATGCGTGGAGAATTTGTTGGATTTTATATTGATATACATTTATTTTTAAAATCAGTTTGAATGTGAGTCGAAATTTCGGGATTAAAAACAGTTCGGACCGCACCGAAATATGCAAAATTTCGTATAATTTTTTAACCGTGGCCACAATATGGGCTGTAATGCTAACAAAAAGAATATGGGCTCCAAAAAAACCTTAATAATTAGCAAATGGGCTGTAAATTATTAGAAATAATGGCAGATGGGTTGTATGATGTTTTCCACAGATTTGAGGCTTTCCTAAAAAAAGGTTGACGCACAAGCAGTGACTGTTGGATGGCCATCCAACGGCCGTCGTGCTTCTTCAATCTCTGCTCTTCCTGCTCCAGCCGCTCAAACAAGCGCCGGCGGGACTGCCTGCTCCCTCCTCCCTGCGGCCGGCTCTGCTGCCGCGCAGGCCTCACCGCCCCACCGTACTCCCATCGCTGGCCTAGCCATCCCTCTACTCACCCACACCTGCTGTTATTCTCCGGCGACAGCAGACGAACCAGTAAACCCTCGTACAGTCGTACTCCCCTCCGCGTGGGAAACAACTGCCGAGTCTTCCCTGCCTCCGTGTCGTTCCCTTCCTAGGCCTCGCCGTCGTCCACCGCCCTGGTGCTCTCGACGTGGCCTGGTCAACGTGGTCAACGACCGACATGCATCTGAAGTGGACTGTACGTGGAGAGGCCGACAGCTGGGTCCACGGCCGCACGCAAGGAAATGCCTCCTTATTACGCGCAAAATAATGATTCCTCCACCTGACATCAGGGACCCACCGGGCCTCTGTATTTCGCGAAAAAAACGTTACCGCCGCTGACAGCTCGGACCCACCAGCTATATCTTCGCACGCAAGGAAGTGCCTCCTTATTACGCACAAAAAAATGAATACTCCCCCTGCTAGCCTGGGGAGGCTGACTTGTGGGCCTACTAAGTTGACTGGGACGGGTGCCTTTGTCAACTTTAGTCAATATGAACAATACTAGCTCCAGTGACCGTATGATGTCCATCCAACGGCCGTAGTGCTTATTCAACCTCTGGTCTTCTTGCTCCAGCCGCCCAAAGCAGCGCCGGTCGTGCCGCATGCTCCTGCCTCCCGTGGCCGGCTGTGCTGCCGCGGCGGCCTCACCGCCCCTACTATTCCCACCGCTGGCCAGGCCCTGCAGCGACGGCAGCCTCACACCGCAGCCAAACCAATGAACCCTCGTACTCCTCTCCGCGCGGGCTTCCACTGCCGCGTCTTCCCCGGCTCCGCGTCGTCCCCTTCCTAGGCCTCGCCGTCGTCCACCGCCGTGGTGCTCTCCGCGCGGCGTGGTCAACGTGGTCAAGGAACGACTTCCATCGGAAGAGTACTATACGTGGAGAGGCTGACAGCTGGGTCCACGGCCACAGCCCAGTTTTTTTGTGATTTGCCAAGTAAGTCGCTTTGTCAGGCCTGTTGGGCTGCAAATCTTTCAAGACGAGGAGAGCTTTCATTCGGCTGGCCGAGAAAATGGCCCATCAGTAATGAGAAATGGGCTGTACATTTTTAAAACACATCAAACCGGCAATTAGTTTCAAATATCTTTTTTTCATTTCGAGATTTTAAATTACATTAATTTTTATGCGTGGAGAATTTGTTGGATTTTATATTGATATACATTTATTTTTAAAATCAGTTTGAATGTGAGTCGAAATTTCGGGATTAAAAACAGTTCGGACCGCACCGAAATATGCAAATTTCGTATAATTTTTTAACCGTGGCCACAATATGGGCTGTAATGCTAACAAAAAGAATATGGGCTCCAAAAAAACCTTAATAATTAGCAAATGGGCTGTAAATTATTAGAAATAATGGCAGATGGGTTGTATGATGTTTTCCACAGATTTGAGGCTTTCCTAAAAAAAGGTTGACGCACAAGCAGTGACTGTTGGATGGCCAACCAACGGCTGTCGTGCTTCTTCAATCTCTGCTCTTCCAGCTCCAGCCGCTCAAACAAGCGCCGGCGGGACTGCCTGCTCCATCCTCCCCGCGGCCGGCTCTGCTGCCGCGCAGGCCTCACCGCCCCACCGTACTCCCATCGCTGGCCTAGCCATCCCTCTACTCACCCACACCTGCTGTTATTCTCCGGCGACAGCAGACGAACCAGTAAACCCTCGTACAGTCGTACTCCCCTCCGCGTGGGAAACAACTGCCGAGTCTTCCCTGCCTCCGTGTCGTTCCCTTCCTAGGCCTCGCCGTTGTCCACCGCCCTAGTGCTCTCGACGTGGCCTGGTCAACGTGGTCAACGACCGACATGTATCTGAAGTGGACTATACGTGGAGAGGCCGACAGCTGGGTCCACGGCCGCACGCAAGGAAATGCCTCCTTATTACGCGCAAAATAATGATTCCTCCACCTGACATCAGGGACCCACCGAAAGGGCCTCTGTATTTCGCGAAAAAAACATTACCGCCGCTGACAGCTCGGACCCACCAGCTATATCTTCGCACGCAAGGAAGTGCCTCCTTATTACGCACAAAAAAAATGAATACTCCCCCTGCTAGCTGGGAGGCTGACTTGTGGGCCTACTAAGTTGACTGGGACGGGTGCCTTTGTCAACTTTAGTCAATATGAACAATACTAGCTCCAGTGACCGTATGATGTCCATCCAACGGCCGTAGTGCTTATTCAACCTCTGGTCTTCTTGCTCCAGCCGCCCAAAGCAGCGCCGGTCGTGCCGCATGCTCCTGCCTCCCGTGGCCGGCTGTGCTGCCGCGGCGGCCTCACCGCCCCTACTATTCCCACCGCTGGCCAGGCCCTGCAGCGACGGCAGCCTCACACCGCAGCCAAACCAATGAACCCTCATACTCCTCTCCGCGCGGGCTTCCACTACCGCGTCTTCCCCGGCTCCGCGTCGTCCCCTTCCTAGGCCTCGCCGTCGTCCACCGCCGTGGTGCTCTCCGCGCGGCGTGGTCAACGTGGTCAAGGAACGACTTCCATCGGAAGAGTACTATACGTGGAGAGGCTGACAGCTGGGTCCACGGCCACAGCCCAGTTTTTTTGTGATTTGCCAAGTAAGTCGCTTTGTCAGGCCTGTTGGGCTGCAAATCTTTCAAGACGAGGAGAGCTTTCATTCGGCTGGCCGAGAAAATGGCCCATCAGTAATGAGAAATGGGCTGTACATTTTTAAAACACATCAAACCGGCAATTAGTTTCAAATATCTTTTTTTCCATTTTGAAATTTTAAATTACATTAATTTTTATGCGTGGAGAATTTGTTGGATTTTATATTGATATACATTTATTTTTAAAATCAGTTTGAATGTGAGTCGAAATTTCGGGATTAAAAACAGTTCGGACCGCACCGAAATATGCAAATTTTCGTATAATTTTTTAACCGTGGCCACAATATGGGCTGTAATGCTAACAAAAAGAATATGGGCTCCAAAAAGAACCTTAATAATTAGCAAATGGGCAGTAAATTATTAGAAATAATGGCAGATGGGTTGTATGATGTTTTCCACAGATTTGAGGCTTTCCTAAAAAAAGGTTGACGCACAAGCAGTGACTGTTGGATGGCCATCCAACGGCTGTCGTGCTTCTTCAATCTCTGCTCTTCCGGCTCCAGCCGCTCAAACAAGCGCCGGCGGGACTGCCTGCTCCATCCTCCCCGCGGCCGGCTCTGCTGCCGCGCAGGCCTCACCGCCCCACTGTACTCCCATCGCTGGCCTAGCCATCCCTCTACTCACCCACACCTGCTGTTATTCTCCGGCGACAGCAGACGAACCAGTAAACCCTCGTACAGTCGTACTCCCCTCCGCGTGGGAAACAACTGCCGAGTCTGCCCTGCCTCCATGTCGTTCCCTTCCTAGGCCTCGCCGTTGTCCACCGCCCTAGTGCTCTCGACGCGGCCTGGTCAACGTGGTCAACGACGGACATGTATCTGAAGTGGACAATACGTGGAGAGGCCGACAGCTGGGTCCACGGCCGCACGCAAGGAAATGCCTCCTTATTACGCGCAAAATAATGATTCCTCCACCTGACATCAGGGACCCACCGAAAGGGCCTCTGTATTTCGCGAAAAAAACGTTACCGCCGCTGACAGCTCGGACCCACCAGCTATATCTTCGCACGCAAGGAAGTGCCTCCTTATTACGCACAAAAAAAATGAATACTCCCCCTGCTAGCTGGGAGGCTGACTTGTGGGCCTACTAAGTTGACTGGGACGGGTGCCTTTGTCAACTTTAGTCAATATGAACAATACTAGCTCCAGTGACCGTATGATGTCCATCCAACGGCCGTAGTGCTTATTCAACCTCTGGTCTTCTTGCTCCAGCCGCCCAAAGCAGCGCCGGTCGTGCCGCATGCTCCTGCCTCCCGTGGCCGGCTGTGCTGCCGCGGAGGCCTCACCGCCCCCTACTATTCCCACCGCTGGCCAGGCCCTGCGGCGACGGCAGCCTCACACCGCAACCGAACCAGTGAACCCTCGTACTCCTCTCCGCGCGGGCTTCCACTGCCGCGTCTTCCCCGGCTCTGCGTCGTCCCCTTCCTAGGCCTCGCCGTCGTCCACCGCTGTGGTGCTCTCCGTGCGGCGTGGTCAACGTGGTCAAGGAACGACTTCCATCGGAAGAGTACTGTACGTGGAGAGGCTGACAGCTGGGTCCACGGCCACAACCCAGTTTTTTTTGTGATTTGCCAAGTAAGTCGCTTTGTCAGGCCTGTTGGGCTGCAAATCTTTCAAGACGAGGAGAGCTTTCATTCGGCTGGCCGAGAAAGTGGCCCATCAGTAATGTGAAATGGGCTGTACATTTTTAAAACACATCAAACCGGCAATTAGTTTCAAATATCTTTTTTTCATTTTGAGATTTTAAATTACATTAATTTTTATGCGTGGAGAATTTGTTGGATTTTATATTGATATACATTTATTTTTAAAATCAGTTTGAATGTGAGTCGAAATTTCGGGATTAAAAACAGTTCGGACCGCACCGAAATATGCAAAATTTCGTATAATTTTTTAACCGTGGCCACAATATGGGCTATAATGCTAACGAAAAGAATATGGGCTCCAAAAAACCTTAATAATTAGCAAATGGGCTGTAAATTATTAGAAATAATGGCAGATGGGCTGTATGCTGTTTTCCATAGATTTGAGGCTTTCCTAAAAAAAGGGTTGACGCACAAGCAGTGACTGTTGGATGGCCATCCAACGGTCGTCGTATTTCTTCAATCTCTGCTCTTCCTGCTCCAGCCGCTCAAACAAGCGCCGACGGGACTGCCTGCTCCCTCCTCCCCACGGCCGGCTCTGCTGCCGCGCAGGCCTCACCGCCCCACCGTACTCCCATCGCTGGCCTAGCCATCCCTCTACTCACCCACACCTGTTGTTATTCTCCGACGACGGTAGACGAACCAGTAAACACTCGTACAATCGTACTCCCCTCCGCGTGGGAAACAACTGCCGAGTCTTCCCTGCCTCCGTGTCGTTCCCTTCCTAGGCCTCGCTGTCGTCCACCGCACTGGTGCTCTCGGCGCGGCCTGGTCAACGTGGTCAACGACCGACATGCATCTGAAGTGGACTGTACGTGGAGAGGCCGACGGCTGGGTCCATGGCCGAACGCAAGGAAATGCCTCCTTATTACGCGCAAAATAATGATTCCTCCACCTGACATCAGGGAACCACCGAAAGGGCCTCTGTATTCCTTGAAAAAAACGTTACCGCCGCTGACAGCTCGGACCCACCAGCTATATATTCGCACGCAAGGAAGTGCCTCCTTATTATGCACAAAAAAATGAATACCCCCCCTGCTAGCTATGACCCACCATGCTGGGAGGCTGACTTGTGGGCCTACTAAGTTGACTGGGACGGGGGTCTTTGTCAACTTTAGTCAATATGAACAATTCTAGCTCAAGTGACCGTACGATGTCCATCCAACGGCCGTAGTGCTTATTCAACCTCTGGTCTTCTTGCTCCAGCCGCCCAAAGCAGCGCCGGTCGTGCCGCATGCTCCTGCCTCCCATGGCCGGCTGTGCTGCCGTGGAGGCCTCACCACCCCCTACTATTCCCACCGCCGGCCAGGCCCTGCGGCGACGGCAGCCTCACACCGCAACCGAACCAGTGAACCCTCGTACTCCTCTCCGCGCAGGCTTCCACTGCCGCGTCTTCCCCGGCTCTGCGTCGTCCCCTTCCTAGGCCTCGCCGTCGTCCACCGCCGTGGTGCTCTCCGTGCGGCGTGGTCAACGTGGTCAAGAAACGACTTCCATCGGAAGAGTACTGTACGTGGAGAGGCTGACAACTGGGTACACGGCCACAACCCAGTTTTTTTGTGATTTGCCAAGTAAGTCGCTTTGTCAGGCCTATTGGGCTGCAAATCTTTCAAGACGAGGAGAGCTTTCATTCGGCTGGCCGAGAAAATGGCCCATCAGTAATGAGAAATGGGCTGTACATTTTTAAAACACATCAAACCGGCAATTAGTTTCAAATATCTTTTTTTCATTTTGAGATTTTAAATTACATTAATTTTTATGCGTGGAGAATTTGTTGGATTTTATATTGATATACATTTATTTTTAAAATCAGTTTGAATGTGAGTCGAAATTTCGGGATTAAAAACAGTTCGGACCGCACCGAAATATGCAAAATTTCGTATAATTTTTTAACCGTGGCCATAATATGGGCTATAATGCTAACGAAAAGAATATGGACTCCAAAAAACCTTAATAATTAGAAAATGGGCTGTAAATTATTAGAAATAATGGCAGATGGGCTGTATGCTGTTTTCCACAGATTTGAGGCTTTCCTAAAAAAAGGTTGACGCACAAGCAGTGACTGTTGGATGGCCATCCAACGGCCGTCGTATTTCTTCAATCTCTGCTCTTCCTGCTCCAGCCGCTCAAACAAGCGCCGACGGGACTGCCTGCTCCCTCCTCCCCACGGCCGTCTCTGCTGCCGCACAGGCCTCACCGCCCCACCGTACTCCCATCGCTGGCCTAGCCATCCCTCTACTCACCCACACCTGCTGTTATTCTCCGACGACGGTAGATGAACCAGTAAACTCTTGTACAATCGTACTCCCCTCCGCGTGGGAAACAACTGCCGAGCCTTCCCTGCCTCCGTGTCATTCCCTTCCTAGGCCTCGCTGTCGTCCACCGCCCTGGTGCTCTCGGCACGGCCTGGTCAACGTGGTCAACGACCGACATGCATCTGAAGTGGACTGTACGTGCAGAGGCCGACAGCTGGGTCCACGGCCGAACGCAAGGAAATGCCTCCTTATTACGCGCAAAATAATGATTCCTCCACCTGACATCAGGGACCCACCGAAAGGGCCTCTGTATTTCACGAAAAAAACGTTACCGCCGCTGACAGCTCGGACCCACCAGCTATATCTTCGCACGCAAGGAAGTGCCTCCTTATTACGCACAAAAAAATGAATACTCCCCCTGCTAGCTGGGACCCACCATGGTGGGAGGCTGACTTGTGGGCCTACTAAGTTGACTAGGATGGGGGCCTTTGTCAACTTTAGTCAATATGAACGATTCTAGCTCAAGTGACCGTACGATGTCCATCCGACGGCCGTAGTGCTTCTTCAACCTCTGGTCTTCTTGCTCCAGCCGCCCAAAGCAGCGCCGGTTGTGCCGCATGCTCCTGCCTCCCGTGGCCGGCTGTGCTGCCGTGGAGGCCTCACCGCCCCCTACTATTCCCACCGCTGGCCAGGCCCTGCGGTGACGACAGCGTCACACCGCAGTCGAACTAGTGAACCCTCGTACTCCTCTCCGCGCGGGCTTCCACTGCCGCATCTTCCCTGGCTCCCTGTCGTCCCCTTCCTAGGCCTCGCCGTCGTCCACCGCCCTGGTGCTCTCGGCGCGGCATGGTCAACGTGGTCAAGGAACGACTTCCATCGGACGTGGACTGTACGTCGAGAGGCTGACAGCTGGGTCCACGGCCGCAGCAAGGAAGTGCCTCCTTTTTACGCAGAAAATAATGATTCCTCCACCTATCAGCTGGGACCCACCGGACGGGCCACTGTATTTCATGAAAAAAAAACGTTTCCCCCTGACTGCTGGGACCCACCAGCTACATCTTCGCACGCAAGGAAGTGCGTCCGGGCAAAAAAAACAATTTGCCCCCCTGACTGCTGGGACCCACCAGCTACATCTTCGCAGGCAAGGAAGTGCCTGACAGTCGGGACCCACCTGGTCGAAGCGTATGTAGCATTGTCATTCTGGTCGCGAACGTGTACGCACATACTGGTCGATGTAGAGGCGCGCACGTAGCATGTACACGTACGTACAACGGCCAGTGTGCAAGAAAGAAAATACGGCCACGTACGTACATACGGGCAGGGTCTCGAACGCCTACTCACGCATACGTACGGCCAGGGCTCGTGTACATGGCTGGGTCGGAACGGAGAAACAACATCGTCGTCGTGTTCATGGGCAGCCAACCGGCTGGGTCGGAATGGAATGCGTCGTCGTGTTCATCGGCAGGGCTTGGACGGAACAGCCGATGGAAACGAGGCCTGGCGTACCGCATAACGGAGGAAACAGCCTTGTGTTCGACCGGCCACGTTTGAAACGGGATCCTGTTCATCGGGAGGGGTCTGGCGTACCGCAAAATGGAGGAAACGGACCTCCTACGGTCGAAATGGGGTTCCTGTTGATCGGGAGCGGTGTGGCGTACCGCAAAACGGAGGAAACGGACTTGTGTTGGAGCGCTACGGTCGAAACGGGGGTCCTGTTCATCGGGAGGGGTGTGGCATACCGCAAAACGGGACTCCACGGGACACTGTTCATCTCCACCGTCAACCCCCTCCCGCCTCCACGGGCTACTGTTCATCCACCGTCGACCTCCTCCAGCCTCCACCTGCGACTGTTCATCCACGGGCTCCTTTTCATCCAGCCTCCACCACGCGGTACTCCACCGGCTACTGTTCAACCAGCCCTCTCCACGGGCTCCTGTTCAACCACCCCTCCACGGGCTAGTGTTCATCCAGCCCTCCACTGTCTACTGTTCATTCTGCCCTCCACGGGGTGGTCCTTTTCATCCAGCCCTCCACGGGGTCCTGTTCATCCAGCCCCAACCGGCTCGATCGATCGGGGTCCTGTTCATCCAGAGGCAACACCACGGGGTCCTGTTCATCCACACCCACCGGGAACTGTTCATCCAAACCCCCCAGCAACGCTCACTGTTCATCCAGAGGCAGCATCGACCAGCTTCAGTTAGCAGCAGTAGCGAAGGAATCGCTCGATCGGGTTCAGTAAACAGCCATCGATCGGTCGCTCGGGTTCAGTAATGCGTAGCCTCCAGTGCAATCACTCGTGTTCAGTTAGAGCCCAACGCCTCGCTCGGGTTCAGTTAGAGCCAACGCCTTGCACACACGGGCGTACGTGTACGAGAGAAACGCGCATCGCTCGGCCCCCGACCTCCCACCGTAACCGAGAACTCCCCGAAATTTTCCTCGCCCTCGCTTCTACCACGGTTTTTTCTGTCATGGACGGCCCAAAGAATGTCATGCAGCTGCGTCTCCGGCCCGCCCAGGACGAAAAGCCGATTTTCTGTCATGATTTTTTGTCATAGAAGTAGGAGCCCACCACATCTATGATGATACCGGGTTTTGTCACAATTATCGTCATAGAAGTGTCATATGTATGACAGAAAAAAAAATCATCCGACCCAAAATGTCACGGATGTGTCTTTTTTTTGTAGTGAAACTTTAAGAAACGACAGCTTAGGTTTCTTGCTAAACCACAGTTCATACGGTGTCGTCTCAACGGATTTAGATGGTGCCCTATTTATCGTGAATGCATCTCTCTCTAATGCATAAACCCAAAACGATAGCGGTAAATCGGTAAGAGACATCATAGATCGCACCATATCTAATAAAGTATGGTTATAACATTCGTACACACCATTACGCTGTGGTGTTCCAGGTGGCGTGAGTTGTGAAACTATTCCACATTGTTTTGAATGAAGACCAAACTCGTAACTCAAATATTCACCTCCACGATCAGATCGTCGAAACTTTATTTCTTGTTACGATGATTTTCCACTTCACTTTGAAATTCTTTGAACTTTTCAAATGTTTTAGACTTATGTTTCATCAAGCATATATATCCATATCTGCTCAAATCATTGATACGTCTCCAACGTATCTATAATTTTTTATTGTTCCATGCTATATTATATTCTGTTTTGGATGATTAATGGGCTTTATTATACACTTTTATATTATTTTTGGGACTAACCTATTAACCGGAGGCCCAGCCCGAATTGATGTTTTTTTGCCTATTCCAGTGTTTCGCAGAAAAAGAATATCAAACGGAGTCCAAACAGAATGAAACCTTCGGGAACGTGATTTTCAGAACAAACGTGATCCAGAGGATTTGGAGTGGACGTCAAGCAACCAACAAGGCAGCCACGAGGCAGGGGGCGCGCCTACCCCCTGGGTGCGCCCTCCACCCTCATGGGCCCCTCGTGGCTCCACCGACCTACTTCTTCCTCCTATATATACCTACGTACCCCTAAACCATCGAGGGGAAACACGAAAACCTAATTCCACCGCCGCAACCTTCTGTACCCATGAGATCCCATCTTGGGGCCTTTTCCGACGTCCTGCCGGAGGGGGCATTGATCACGGAGGGCTTCTACATCAACACCATAGCCTCTCCGATGATGTGTGAGTAGTTTACCTCAGACCTTCGGGTCCAGAGTTATTAGCTAGATGGCTTCTTCTCTCTCTTTGGATCTCAATACAAAGTTCTCCTCGATTCTCTTGGAGATCTATTTGATGTAACTCTTCTTTTTGTGGCGTGTTTGTCGAGATCCGATGAATTGTGGGTTTATGATCCAGATTATCTATGAACAATATTTGAATCTTCTCTAAATTCTTTTATGTATGATTGGTTATCTTTGCAAGTCTCTTCGAATTATCAGTTTGGTTTGGCCTACTAGATTGATCTTTCTTGCAATGGGAGAAGTGCTTAGCTTTGGGTTCAATCTTGCGGTGCTCGATCCCAGTGACAATAGGGGAAACGAGACGTATTGTATTGTTGCCATCGAGGATAAAAAGATGGGGTTTATATCATATTTCATGAGTTTATCCCTCTACATCATGTCATCTTGCTTAAAGCGTTACTTTGTTCTTATGAACTTAATACTCTAGATGCATGCTGGATAGCGGTCGATGTGTGGAGTAATAGTAGTAGGTGCAGGTAGGAGTCGGTCTACTTGTCACGGACTTGATGACTATATACATGATTATACCTAGATATTCTCATAACTATGCTCAATTCTATCAATTGCTCGATAGTAACTTGTTTACCCACCGTAATACTTATGCTATCTTGAGAGAAGCCACTAGTGAAACCTATGGCCCCCTGGTCTACTTTCCATCATATTAATCTCCCGTCAACAAGCTATTTCTGGCGCTGTTTATTTTGCTTTCTTTACTTTTACTCTTTATCATAAAAATACCAAAAATATTATCTTATCATCTCTATCAGATCTCACGCTCGTAAGTGACCGTGAAGGGATTGATAACTCCTTTATCGCGTTGGTAAAAAGGTTCTTATCTGTTTGTGTAGGTGCGTGGGACTCGAGTGTGGTCTCCTACGGGATTGATACCTTGGTTCTCAAAAACTGAGGGAAATTCTTACGCTACTTTACTGCATCACCCTTTCCTCTTCAAGGGAAAACCAATGCAGTGCTCAAGAGGTAGCAAGAAGGATTTCTGGCGCTGTTGCCGGGGAGTCTACGCACAAGTCAAGGCATACCAAGTACCCATCACAAACTCTTATCCCTCGCATTAAATTATTTGCCATTTGCCTCTCGTTTTCCTCTCCCCCACTTCACCCTTGCCGTTTTGTTCGCCCTCTCTTTCCCTTCGCCTCTTTTTTGCTTGCTTCTTGTTGGCTCGTGTGTTGGATTGCTTTCTTTTTACGATGGCTCTACCTAGATTTGGTGATCTTCACCTTAAAAGGTTAGAAGAGATTGAAAGCAACGTCAGAAGTTTTATGACTTTACAATTTGAGCATAATAATTTCTTTAGAAACAACCTTAAGGAACAAAAAAGCTTTATGGGATATACGAATAAAGATCTTGATGATATGTCTAAGGAATTTTATGGTTTGAAATCTCAGATTGCTCATCTCGAAAAATTAATAGCTGAAATCTCGGATAAGCAGGCCACCTTAGTTAATAAGATGGCCGCTAAACCGGAATTTTTTATGAGAATAAAGATGAAGATCTAAAAGTTATTGATGTGTCCCCTATTAAATCTTTGTTTTGCAATATGAATCTTGATAATGCTGGGACTGGAGATGAGTCAACTTTAGTTAGAAGGCGTCCCAAAAATTCGGAGTTTTTATATCTTGATGCAAAATTTGGTAAAAGTGGGATTGAAGAAGTCAAAACTTTAGATATCAATGAACCCACTATCTTGGATTTCATGGAATTTAATCATGATAATTCCTCTTTGATAGATTGTATTTCCTTGTTGCAATCCGTGCTAAATTCTCCTCATGCTTATAGTCAAAATAAAGCTTTTACTAAACATATCGTTGATGCTTTGATGCAATATTATGAAGAAAAACTTGAACTGGAAGTTTCTATCCCTAGAAAACTTTATGATGAGTGGGAACCTACAATTAAAATTAAAATTAAAGATCATGAATGCTATGCTTTGTGTGATTTGGGTGCTAGTGTTTCCACGATTCCAAAAACTTTATGTGATTTGTTAGGTTTCCGTGAATTTGATGATTGTTCTCTAAACTTGCACCTTGCGGATTCCTCCATTAAGAAACCTATGGGAAGAATTAATGATGTTCTTATTGTTGCAAATAGGAACTATGTGCCCGTAGATTTTATTGTTCTTGACATAGATTGCAATCCTTCATGTCCTATTATTCTTGGTAGACCTTTCCTTAGAACGATTGGTGCAATTATTGATATGAAGGAAGGAAATATTAGATTCCAATTTCCGTTAAGGAAAGGCATGGAACACTTTCCTAGAAAGAAAATAAAATTACCTTATGAATCTATTTTGAGAGCCACTTATGGATTGCCTACCAAAGATGGCAATACCTAGATCTATCCTAGCTAGGGGCATTAAACGATAGCGCTTGTTGGGAGGCAACCCAATTTTATTTTAGTTTTTTGCTTCTTGCTTCTGTTTAGGAATAAATCTTTGATCTAGCCTCCGGTTATATGTGTTTTTATGTTTTAATTAGTGTTTGTGCCAAGTTAAACCTATAGGATCTTCTTGGATAATAGTTATTTGATCTTGCTGAAAATTCCAGAAACTTTCTGATCACGAAAAGAATTGTTAAAAATCACCAGAACGTGATAAAATATTGATTCCAATTACAGCAGATCAATAAACAAATTTTTTAGGTCGTGCTGTTTTGGTATATTTTTCTGAGTTCCAGAAGTTTGCGTTAGTTACAGATTATTACAGACTGTTCTGTTTTTGACAAATTCTGTTTTTCGTGTGTTGTTTGCTTATTTTGATGAATCTATGGCTAGTAAAAGAGTTTATAAACCATAGAGAAGTTGGAATACAGTAGGTTTAACACCAATGTAAATAAAGAATGAGTTCAATACAGTACCTTGAAGTAGTGTTTTGTTTTCTTTCGCTAACGGAGCTCACGAGATTTTCTGTTAAGTTTTGTGTTGTGAAGTTTTCAAGTTTTGGGTAAGGATTTGATGGATTATGGAACAAGGAGTGGCAAGAGCCTAAGCTTGGGGATGCCCAAGGCACCCTAAGGTAAATCTAAGGACACCAAAAAGCCAAAGCTTGGGGATGCCCCGGAAGGCATCCCCTCTTTCGTCTTGGTCCATCGGTAACTTTACTTGGAGCTATATTTTTATTCACCACATGATATGTGTTTTGCTTGGAGCGTCTTGTATGATTTGAGTCTTTGCTTTTTAGTTTACCACAATCATCCTTGCTGTACGCACCTTTTGAGAGAGACACACATGATTTGGAATTTATTAGAATACTCTATGTGCTTCACTTATATAATTTGAGCTATATAGTTTTTGCTCTAGTGCTTCACTTATATCTTTTAGAGCACGGTGGTGGTTTTGTTTTATAGAAACTATTGTTCTCTCATGCTTCACTTATATCATTTTGAGAGTCCTACAAAACAGCATGGTAATTTGCTTAAATTGAGAATTTATTCCTAATATGATAGGCATCCAAGATTAGTAAAAACTTTCTTATAAATGCGTTCAATACTACGGAAGTTTGATGGTTGATGATTGTTTTGAGATATGGAGGTAGTGATATTAAAGTTGTGCTAGTTGAGTGGTTGTGAATTTGAGAAACACTTGTGTTGAAGTTTTCAAGTCCCGTAGCATGCACGTATGGTAAACGTTGTGTAACAAATTTGAAACATGAGGTGTTCTTTGATTGTCCTCCTTATGAGTGGCGGTCGGGGACGAGCGATGGTCTTTTCCTACCAATCTATCCCCCTAGGAGCATGCGCATAGTGCTTGGTTTTTGATGACTTGTAGATGTTTGCAATAAGTATGCGAGTTCTTTATGACTAATGTTGAGTCCATGGATTATACGCACTCTCACCCTTCCATCATTGCTAGCCTCTTCGGTACCGTGCATTGCCCTTTCTCACCTTGAGAGTTGGTGAAAACTTCGCCGGTGCATCCAAACCCCGTGATACGATACACTCTATCACACATAAACCTCCTTATATCTTCCTCAAAACAGCCACCATACCTACCTATTATGGCATTTCCATAGCCATGCCGACATATATTGCCATGCAACTTTCCACTGTTCCGTTTATTATGACACGTTTCATCATTGTCATATTGCCTTGCATGATCATGTAGTTGACATCGTATTTGTGGCAAAGCCACCATGCATATTATCATACATGTCACTCTTGATTCATTGCCCATTCCGGTACACCGCCGGAGGCATTCATATAGAGTCATACTTTGTTCTAGTATCGAGTTGTAATCATTGAGTTGTAAATAAATAGAAGTGTGACGATCATCATTCATAGAGCATTGTCCCAAAAAAAGAGAAAGGCCAAAAAAAGGAAAGGCCCAAAAAAAAGAGAAAAGAAAATAAAGAAGGGACAATGCTACTATCCTCTTTTCCACACTTGTGCTTCAAAGTAGCACCATGTTTTTATGATAGAGAGTCTCTTGTTTTGTCACTTTCATATACTAGTGGGAATTTTTCATTATAGAACTTGGCTTGTATATTCCAACAATGGGCTTCCTCAAATGCCCTAGGTCTTCGTGAGCAAGCAAGTTGGATGCACACCCACTTAGTTTCTTTTGTTGAGCTTTCATACATTCATAGCTCTAGTGCATCTGTTGCATGGCAATCCCTACTCCTTGCAATGACATCGATCGATGGGCATCTCCCTAGCTCGTTGATTAGCCGCGTCAATGTGAGACTTTCTCCTTTTTTGTTTTCTCCACATAACCCCCATCATCACATTCTATTCCACCCATAGTGCTATATCCATGGCTCACGCTCATATATTGCGTGAAAGTTGAAAAAAGTTTGAGATTACTAAAGTGTGAAACAATTGCTTGGCTTGTCATCGGGGTTGTGCATGATGAGAGCATTCTTGTCTGACGAAAATGGAGCATGACCAAACTATATGATTTTGTAGGGATGAACTTTCTTTGGCCATCTTATTTGGAGAAGACATAATTGTTTAGTTAGTATGCTTGAAGTATTATTACTTTTATGTCAATATTAAACTTTTATCTTGAATCTTCCGGATCTGAATATTCATACCACAAATAAGAGAATTACATTGAAAATTATGCCAAGTAGCATTCCACATCAAAAATTCTGTTTTTATCATTTACCTACTCGAGGACGAGCAGGAATTAAGCTTGGGGATGCTTGATACGTCTCCAACGTATCTATAATTTTTTATTGTTCCATGCTACATTATATTCTGTTTTGGATAATTAATGGGCTTTCTTATACACTTTTATATTATTTTTGGGACTAACCTATTAACCGGAGGCCCAACCCGAATTGCTGTTTTTCTGCCTATTTCAGTGTTTCGCAGAAAAAGAATATCAAACGGAGTCCAAACGGAATGAAACCTTCAAGAACGTGATTTTCGGAACAAGCGTGATCCATAGGACTTGGAGTGGACATCAAGCAACCAACGAGGCAGCCACGAGGTAGGGGGCGCGCCTACCCTCATGGACCCCTTGTGGCTCCACCGACCTACGTCTTCCTCCTATATATACATACGTACCCCCAAACCATCGAGGGGCACCACAAAAACCTAATTCCACCGCCACAACCTTCTGTACCCATGAGATCCCATCTTGGGGCCTTTTCCGGCGTCCTGCCGGAGGGGGCATTGATTACGGAGGGCTTCTACATCAACACCATAGCCTCTCCGATGATGTGTGAGTAGTTTACCTCAGAGCTTCGGGTCCATAGTTATTAGCTAGATGGCTTCTTCTCTCTCTTTGGATCTCAATACAAAGTTCTCCTCGATTCTCTTGGAGATCTATTTGATGTAACTCTTCTTTTTGCGTTGTGTTTGTCGAGATCCGATGAATTGTGGGTTTATGATCTAGATTATCTATGAACAATATTTGAATCTTCTCTGAATTCTTTTATGTATGATTGGTTATCTTTGCAAGTCTCTTCGAATTATCAGTTTGGTTTGGCCTACTAGATTGATCTTTCTTGCAATGGGAGAAGTGCTTAGCTTTGGGTTCAATCTTGCGATGCTCGATCCCAGTGACAGTAGGGGAAACCACACATATTGTATTGTTGCCATCGAGGATAAAAAGATGGGGTTTATATCATATTGCATGAGTTTATCCCTCTACATGATGTCATCTTGCTTAAAGTGTTACTCTGTTCTTATGAACTTAATACTCTAGATGCATGCTGGATAGCGGTCGATGTGTGGAGTAATAGTAGTAGATGCAGGCAGGAGTCGGTCTACTTGTCACGGACGTGATGCCTATATACATGATCATACCTAGATATTCTCATAACTATGCTCAATTCTATCAATTGCTCGATAGTAATTCGTTTACCCACCG
Source organism: Triticum aestivum (assembly GCF_018294505.1). NCBI lineage: Eukaryota > Viridiplantae > Streptophyta > Magnoliopsida > Poales > Poaceae > Triticum > Triticum aestivum. The sequence goes on along the minus strand of NC_057811.1, from coordinate 383,349,606 downwards.
TAATACTTATGCTATCTTGAGAGAAGCCACTAGTGAAACCTATGGCCCCCGGGTCTATTTTCCATCATATTAATCTCCCGTCAACAAGCTATTTCTGGCGCTGCTTATTTTGCTTTGTTTACTTTTACTCTTTATCATAAAAATACCAAAAATATTATCTTATCATCTCTATCAGATCTCACTCTCGTAAGTGACTGTGAAGGGATTGACAACCCCTTTATCGTGTTGGTTGTGAGGTTCTTATTTGTTTGTGTAGGTGCGTGGGACTCGAGCTTGGTTTCCTACTGGATTAATACCTTGGTTCTCAAAAACTGAGGGAAATACTTACGCTACTTTACTGCATCACCCTTTCCTCTTCAAGGGAAAACCAACGCAGTGCTCAAGAGGTAGCAATCATCTGTGAAGGTTAGAAAATAACGATACCCGCCATGAGCATCAACACTCATCGGACCGCATACATCAATATGTATTATTTCCAATAAGTCAGTTGCTCGCTCCATTGTTCTGGAGAACGAAGTCTTAGTCATCTTGCCCATGAGGCATGGTTCGCAAGCATCAAGTGATTCCAAAAGCCCATCAGCATGGAGTTTCTTCATGCGCTTTACACCAATATGACCTAAACGGTAGTGCCACAAATAAGTTGCACTATCATTATTAACTTTGCATCTTTTGGCTTCAATATTATGAATATATGTATGACTACGATCAAGATTCAATAAACCATTTATATTGAGTGTATGACCATAGAAGGTTTTATTCATGTACATAGAACAACAATTATTCTTTGACTTAAATGAATAACCGTATTGCAATAAACATGATCCAATCATATTCATGCTCAACGCAAACAACAAATAACATTTATTTTAGGTTCAACACTAATCCCGAAGGTAAAGGGAGTGTGCAATGGTGATCTTATCAACCTTGGAATCACTTCCAACACACATCATCACCTCGCCCTAAACTAGTCTCTGTTTGTTTAGCAACTCCTGTTTTGAGTTACTACTCTTAGCAACTGAACCAGTATCAAATACCGAGGTGTTGCTACAAACACTAGTAAAGTACACATCAATAACATGTATATCCAATATACCTTTGTTCACTTTGCCATCCTTCTTATCCGCCAAGTATCTAGGGCAGTTCCACTTCTAGTGACCATTTCCTTTGCAGTAGAAGCACTCAGTTTCAGGCTTGGGTCTAGCTTTGGGCTTCTTCATGGGAGTGGCAACTTTCTTGTCATTACTCTTTAAGTTTCCCTTTCTTTCCCTTGCCCTTTATCTTGAAACTAGTGGTCTTGTAAACCATCAACGCTTGATGCTTTTTCTTGATTTCTACCTTCGCTGATTTCATTATCGCGAAGAGCTTGGGAATCGTTTCCATTATCCCTTGCATATTATAGTTCATCACGAAGTTCTAGTAACTTGGTGATAGTGACTAGAGAACTCTGTCAATCACTATCTTATCTGGAAGATTAACTCCCACTTGATTCAACTGATTGTAGTACCCAGACATTCTGAGCACATGCTCACTAGCTGAGCTATTCTCCTCCATCTTGTAGGCAAAGTACTTTGTCAGAGGTCTCATACCTCTTAACACGGGCATGAGTCTGAAATACCAATTTCAACTCTTGGAACATCTCATATGCTCCATGGCGTTCAAAGCGTTTTCGAAGTCCCGGTTCTAAGCCGTAAAGCATGGTGCACTAAACCATCAAGTAGTCATCATACCGAGCTTTGTCAAATGTTCATAACGTCTGCATCTGCTCCTACAATAGATCTGTCACCTAGCGGTGCATCAAGGACATAATTCTTCTGTGCAGCAATGAGGATAATCCTCAGATCACGGACCAATTCCGCATCATTGCTACTATCATATTTTAACTTATTTTTCTCTAGGAACATATCAAAAATAAACGGGGAGCTACATCGCGAGCTATTCATCTACAACATAGTAATGCAAATACTATCAAGACTAAGTTCATGATAAATGAAGGTTCAATTAATCATATTACTTAAGAACTCCCACTTAGATAGACATCCCTCTAGTCATCTAAATGATCACGTGATCCAAATCAACTAAACCATGTCCGATCATCACGTGAGATGGAGTAGTTTTCAATGGTGAACATCACTATGTTGATCATATCTACTATATGATTCACGTTCGATCTTTCGATTTCAGTGTTCCGAGGCCATATCTGCATATGCTAGGCTCGTCAAGTTTAACCTGAGTATTCTGCGAGTGCAAAACTGGCTTGCACCCGTTGTATGTGAACGTAGAGCTTATCACACCTGATCATCACGTGGTGTCTCAACACGAAGAACTGTCGCAACGGTGCATACTCAGGGAGAACACTTATACCTTGAAATTTTAGTAAGGGATCATCTTATAAAGCTACCGTCGTACTGAGCAAAATAAGATGCATAAAAGGTAAACATCACATGCAATCAAAATATGTGACATGATATGGCCATCATCATCTTGTGCCTTTGATCTCCATCTTCAAAGTACCATCATGATCTCCATCGTCACCGGCTTGACACCATGATCTCCATCATCTTGATCTCTATCAACGTGTCGTCACATGGTCGTCTCGCCAACTATTGCCTTTTGTAACTATTGCTATCGCATAGCGATAAAGTAAAGCAATTACATGGCGCTTGCATCTTATGCAATAAAAAGACAACCATAAGGCTCCTGCCAGTTGTCGATAACTTAACAAAACATGATAATCTCATATAAAAATTTATATCTCATCACGTCTTGACCATATCACATCACAACATGCCCTGCAAAAACAAGTTAGACGTCATCTACTTTGTTGTTGCAAGTTTTACGTGGCTGCTACGGGCTTCTAGCAAGAACCGTTCTTACCTACGCATCAAAACCACAATGATTTATTGTCAAGTGTGCTGTTTTAACCTTCAACAAGGACCGGGCGTAGTCACACTCTATTCAACTAAAGTTGGAGAAACAGACACCCACTAGCCACCTGTGTGCAAAGCACGGCGGTAGAACCAGTCTCATGAACGCGGTTATGTAATGTCGGTCTGGGCCGCTTCATCCAACAATACCGTCGAATCAAAGTATGACATGCTGGTAAGCAGTATGACTATTATCGCCCACAACTCTTTGTGGTCTACTCGTGCATATAACATCTACGCATAGACCTAGCTCGGATGCCACTATTGGGGAACGCAGTATTTCAAAAAAATTCCTACGATCACGCAAGATCTATCTAGGAGATGCATAGCAACGACCAGGGAGAGTGTGTCCACGTACCCTCGTAGACCGAAAGCGGAAGCGTTAAGTAACGCGGTTGATGTAGTCGAACGTCTTCGCGATCCAACCGATCAAGTACCGAACGCACGGCACCTCCTCGATCTGCATACGTTCAGCTTGGTGACGTCCCTTGTACTCTTGAACCAGCTGAGGCCGAGGGTGAGTATCATCAGCACGACGGTGTGGTGACAGTGATGATGATGTTACCGACGCAGGGCTTCGCCTAAGCACTGCAACGATATGACCGAGGTGGAAATCTGTGGAGGGGGGCACCGCACACGGCTAAAACAACTGTTAACTTGTGTGTCCTAGGGTGCCCCCTGCCCCCGTATATAAAGGAGCAAGGGGGAGGCCGGCCGGCCCTCATGGGGCGCGCCCCAAGTGGGATTCCTACTAGGAATCCTATTCCTAGTAGTTTTCAACAAGGGAAGAGAGGGGAAGGAAGGAGAGGGAGAGAGGGAGAGGGAAAGAGAGGGGGGCGCCGCCCCCTCCTAGTCCAATTCGGACTCCTCACGGGGGGCCTGCGGCCAGCCCTAGGGCCCTCTCCTCTCTCTCTCATAAGGCCCATGTTGTCCCATTAGTTCCCCCGGGGGTTCCGATAACTGCTATATTCTCTGACTTCTGTGAAAAGATTGTTGATGTTTTCATGGATAATTTTTCCGTATACGAAACTTCTTTTGATGATTGCTTAAGCAACCTTGATCGAGTTTTTCAGAGATGTGAATAAACTAATCTTGTCTTGAATTGGGAGAAGTGCCACTTTATGGTTAATGAAGGTATTGCATTGGGGCCTAAAATCTCCAAAAGAGGTATTGAAGTTGATAAACCTAAAGTAGATGTTATTGAAAAAATGGCGTGTCCTAAAGATATCAAAGATATAAGAAGATTCCTTGGTCATGCTGGTTTCTATAGGAGATTTATTAAAGAATTCTCTAAAATTTCTAGGCCTCTCACTAATCTTTTGCAAAAAGATGTTCCATTTGTTTTTAATGATGATTGTGTGCAAGCTTTTGAAATACTTAAGAAAGCCTTAATTTCTGCACCTATTGTTCAACCACCTGATTGGAACGTACCCTTTGAGATTATGTGTGATGCTAGTGATTATGCTGTTGGTGTTGTTCTAGGACAAAGAATTGATAAGAAATTAAATGTTATCCATTATGCTAGTAATACTCTAGAGAGTGCTCAAAGAAATTATGCTACTACTGGAAAAAAAATTGCAGTTGCCTTTGCTTGTGATAAATTCAGATCTTATATTGTTGATTCTAAAGTAACTGTTCACATTGATCATGTTGTTATTAAATACCTTATGGAAAAGAAAGATGCTAAACCTAGAATCATTAGGTGGGTTCTCACTACTGGAATTTGCTTATTTGTCGTCTGCCTATTCTTTGCCACCTGCTGGCGGACGGCAAAGAAGGTCTTTGCCGCCAGCTTGCAAAAAATGGACGGCAAAGAACTGGCTAATGGCAAAGAATGTCTTTGCCATCAGCCTATTCTTTGCCGTCTGCTAGCGGACGGCAAAGAACCTTTGCCATCAGCTGGCGGACAGCAAAGAGAGAGGTGGGCCCCACTAACGAGCTGCCTAGCAGACGGCAAAGAGCAAAAAAGCGGACGGCAAAGGGGGCGGACGGCAAAGAGATAACCTAACTAACGGCCGGGTCCCCACCCCGCTCCCTCCCTCTCTCTCTCTCTCTCTTTCTGTCCTCCCCACCCCGACGACCACCGCCACCCGCCGCCGCCCCCGCCACCAGCCACCCGCCGCCACCCCCACCACCCGCCCACCCACCGCCTCTCGCCCCGTCGCCCCGACCACCCGCCGCCCCCTTGCCCCGTCGCCCCACGACCCGCCGCCGCCCCCTCGCCCCGCACCCCTCCCCTGCGACGCCCCTTCCACGCCGGCCAGCCGCCCCCTCCCCTCCCCTGCGTGGCCGTCCCCGCCCCGTCCCGCCGCGGCCTCCCCCTCCACCGGGCCGCTGCCGCCCCCACCCGCCATGGCCTCCCCCTCCACCAGGTCGCCACTGCCCCCACCCGCCGCGGACTCCCCTCCACCAGGCCGCCGCCGCCCCCACCCGCCGCGGCCTCCCGCCACCGGGCCGCCGCCTCCCCCTCCACCGGCGATCCCCTGCGCAGGTGAGTGATCTTCCCCCCTTTTTTTAGTTTAGTTTAGTTACTTTTAGTTAATTTAGTTTCTGTTTTAGTTATAGTTTTTCTTTAGTTTTAGTTTTATTTTTAGTTTATTTTAGATTAGTTTTAGTTTTAGTTTAGAAGAATAAGAAGAGTAGAAGGAGGAGGAGGAGGGAGGAAGAGGTGGAGGGAGAAGAAGAAAGAAAAGAAGAAGAAGAAAGAAGAAGAAGAAGAAGAAGAAGAAGAAGACGAAGAAAGAAGAGGAAGAGAAAGAGGAGGAGGGAGGAAGAGGAGGAGAAGAAGAAGAAGAAAAGAAGAAGAAGAGGAAAAAGGAGAAGAGGAAGAAGAAGAAGAAGAAGAAGAAGAAGAAGAAGAAGAAAATAAGAAGAACAGAAGAAGAAGAAGAAAAGGAAAAAACAGGAAAAAAGAAGAAGAAGAAGAAGAAGAAGAAGAAGAAGAAGAAGAAGAAGAAGAAGAAGAAGAAGAAGAAAAAGATACCCTGACACCCCGACACCCTGACAACCCGACCCTGACACCCCGACACCCTGACACCACACCCCGACCCACACCCCGACCCCGACACCCTGACACCCCGACCCGACACGCCACCCCGGCACGACACCCCGATCCCCACCCCCGACACCCTGACACCACACCCCGACCCCGACCACCCCGACACCCCGACCCCGACATGGCACCCCGACCCCGACATGACACCCACGACACCAGAGGCCGACGGGGTCATATATTTGTGAATTATGAGTTAGGTCATATATTTTTCGATTTTGTTATGAAAAACATCATATATAATTGTGTTGATCGGGTAGATTTAAATGTGCAGTTGTTTCATCGCTGCGAGGTTTGGTGTTCGACGACCTCCCCGTGCGTTTGACGAGCTCTGCCCCTTCGTTCGTGGGTGAGCACAAATGACATGTCCTCCTCCCCCTTAATTATTTGCTCTGTTCCGGTGTTCGTGCCGATGAAACTTGATAGCTAGCTATATATCTGTCTTGAATCATCAGTATGCGTAACCAATATGTGTCTCCCGTTCGAAAGCGTTATAGCTATAAATATGCATGCATTTGCATATTTATAACCGTGATTCTTTCGAATTGTCCAAGGCTATCCATGGACAGCCCTAGTATGTGTAGATTGGGTTTGTTTTCCCATATGCTTTGCTCCGGATCCGACGCATAAATTTCGTCAGTTCCTCCCCTGTTGTTCTCCGGGTGCACATCCTCTCTGTTTATTGCAGAGACATGTATCAGGAGAACAGCGGGGAGGTGCTGCCGAAATTTTGCGTCGGATCCGGAGCATAGCATGGGAAAATGAACCCAATCTACACATACTCGGGTGGGATTAGGACCTATCATTACCTATTAGAGTGTAGGTTGCATGGACGTAATAAAATTGACAAAGTAGATCAACAGATGAATATATACACTACAATAAAAAGACACATCCGTGACATTTTGGGCTGAACGAATTTTTTTTTCTGTCATACCTATGACACTTCTATGACGATAATTGTGACAAAACCCGGTATCATCATAGATGTGGTGGGCTCCTACTTCTATGACAAAAAATCATGACAGAAAATGAGCTTTTCATCCAGGGCGGGCCAGAGACGCAGCTGCATGACATTCTTTGGGCCGTCCATGACGGAAAAAACGGTGGTAGAAGCGAGGGCGAGGAAAATTTCAGGGAGTTCCCGGTTACGGTGGGAGGTCGGGGGCCGAGCGATGCGTGTTTCTCTCGTACACGTACGCGCGTGTGTGCGAGGCGTTGGCTCTAACTGAACCCGAGCGAGGCGTTGGGCTCTAACTGAACCCGAGCGATTGCACTGTAGGCTACGCGTTACTGAACCCGAGCGATCGATCGATGGCTATTAACTGAACCCGATCGAGTGATTCCTTCGCTACTGCTGCTAATTGAAGCCGATCGATGCTGCCTCTGGGATGAACAGTGAGCGTTGCGGGGGGGGGGGTTGGATGAACAGTGAGCGGTGGCGTTGCCTCTGGATGAACAGGACCCCGTGGAGTGGTGGAGGGCTGGATGAACAATAGACGGTGGAGGGGTGCCCGTGGAGGGGTGGTTGAATAGGACCCCGTGGTGTGGAGGGCTGGATGAACAGTAGACGGAGGAGGGGTGCCCATGGAGGGGTGGTTAAACAGGACCCCGTGGTGTGGAGGGCTGGATCAGTAGTAGACGGTGGAGGGGTGGTTGAATAGTAGCCGGTGGAGTAGCGCGCGGTGGAGGCTGGATGAACAGGAGCCCGTGGAGGCTGGAGGAGGTCGACGGTAGCCCGTGGAGGCTGGAGGAGGTCGACGGTGGAGATGAACAGTATCCCGTGGAGTCCCGTTTGGCGGTACGCCACACCCCTCCCGATGAACATGACCCCCGTTTCGACCGTAGGAGGTCCGTTTCGTCCGTTTTGCGGTACGCCACACCCCTCCTGATCAACAGGACCCCCGTTTCGACCGTAGGAGGTCTGTTTCCTCCGTTTTGCGGTACGCCACACCCCTCCCGATCAACAGGACCCCCGTTTCGACCGTAGGAGGTCCGTTCCCTCCATTCTGCAGTACGCCAGGCCTCGTTTCCATCGCCTGTTCCGTCCAAGCCCTCCCGATGAACACGACCACGCATTCCGTTCCGACCTAGCCGGTTGGCTCCCACGCGTTCTGTTGCCTCCCGATGAACACGACGCATTCCGTTGCCTCGCCATGAACACGACGCATTCCGTTGCCTCCCCATGAACACGACGCATTCCGTTGCCTCCCCATGAACATGACGACGACGCTGTTTCTCCGTTCCGACCCAGCCATGTACACAAGCCCTGGCCGTACGTATGCGCGAGTAGGCGTTCGAGACCCCGCCCGTATGTACACATACGTGGCCGTATTTTCTTTCTTGCACCCTGGCCGTTGTACGTACGTGTACATGCTGCGTGCGCGCCTCTACTACGACACGTGCGCGCCTCTACATCCACCAGTATATATGTACGTACACGTTCGCGACCAGAATGACAACGCTACGTACGCTTCAACCAGGTGGGTCCCGACTGTCACGCATTTCCTTGCGTGCGAAGATGTAGTTGGTGGGTCCCAGTAGTCAGGGGGCGAATCGTTTTGTTTTTTTTGCCCGGAAGTACTTCCTTGCGTGCGAAGGTGTAGCTGGTGGGTCCCAGCAGTCAAGGGGGAAACGTTTTTTCATGAAATACGATGGCCCGTCCGGTGGGTCCCCGCTGTCAGGTGGAGGAATAATTATTTTGCATGTAATAAGGAGGCACTTCCTTGCTGCGGCCGTGAACCCAGCTGTCAGCCTCTCCACATACAGTCCATGTTCGATGGAAGCCGTTAATTAACCACGTTGACCACGCCGCGCCGAGAGCACCAGGGCGGTGGACGACGGTGAGGCCTAGGAAGGGGACGACGCGGAGCCGGGGAAGATGCGGCAGTGGATGCCCACGCGTAGAGGAGTACAAGGGTTCACTGGTTCGCTGCGGTGTGACGCTGTCGTCGCCGCAGAATAACAGGGGGTGTGGGTGAGTAGAGGGATGGCCTGGCCAGCGGTGGGAGTAGTAGGGGCGGTGAGGCCTCCGCCACATCGTAGCCGGCCACGGGAGGCAGGAGCACGAGGCATGACCACACTGGTTTGGGCGGCTTGAGCATGAAGACCAGAGGTTAAAGAAGCACTACGGCCATTGGATGGACATCGTACGGTCACTGGAGCTACAATCGTGCATATTGACTAAGTTGACAAAGCCCTCCGTCCCCGTCAACTTAGTAGTCCCACAAGTCAGCCTGCCACTATACTGGGTCCCAGCTAACAGGGGGAGTATTCATTTTTTTGTGCGTAATAAGGAGGCACTTCCTTGCGTGCGAAGATATAGCTGGTGGGTCCGAGCTGTCAGTGGCGGTAACGTTTTTTTCGCGAAATACAGAGGCCCTTTCGGTGGGTCCCTGATGTCAGGTGGAGGAATCATTATTTTGCGCGTAATAACGAGGCATTTCCTTGCGTGCGGCCGTGGACCCAGCTGTCGGCCTCTCCACGTACAGTCCACTTCAGATGCATGTCGGTCGTTGACCACGTTGACCAGGCCGCGCCGAGAGCACCAGGGCGGTGGACGACGGCACGGCCTAGGAAGGGAACGACACGGAGGCAGGGAAGACTCGGCAGTTGTTTCCCACGCGGAGGGGAGTACGACTATACGAGGGTTTACTGGTTCGTCTGCCGTCGCCGGAGAATAACAGCAGGTGTGCGTGAGTAGAGGGAGGGCTAGGCCAGCGATGGGAGTATGGTGGGGCGGTGAGGCCTGCGCGGCAGCAAAGCCGGCCGCGGGGAGGAGGGAGCAGGCAGTCCCGCCGGCGCTTGTTTGAGCGGCTGGAGCAGGAAGAGCAGAGATTGAAGAAGCGGCCGTTGGATGGCCATCCAACAGTCACTACTTGTGCGTCAACCTTTTCTTTTAGGAAAGCCTCAAATCTGTGGAAAACAGCATACAGCCCATCTGCCATTATTTCTAATAATTTACAGCCCATTTGCTAATTATTAAGGTTTTTTTGGAGCCCATATTCTTTTTGTTAGCATTACAGCCCATATTGTGGCCACGGTTAAAAAATTATACGAAATTTTGCATATTTCGGTGCGGTCCGAACTGTTTTTAATCCCGAAATTTCGACTCACATTCAAAATGATTTTAAAAATAAATGTATATCAATATAAAATCCAACAAATTCTCCACGCATAAAAATTAATGTAATTTAAAATCTCGAAATGAAAAAAAAGATATTTGAAACTAATTGCCGGTTTGATGTGTTTTAAAAATGTACAACCCATTTCTCATTACTGATGGGCCATTTTCTCGGCCAGCCGAATGAAAGCTCTCCTCGTCTTGAAAGATTTGCAGCCCAACAGGCCTGACAAAGTGACTTACTTGGCAAATCACAAAAAAACTCGGATGTGGCCCTGGACCCAGCTGTCAGCCTCTCCACGTACAGTACTCTTCCGATGGAAGTCGTTCCTTGACCACGTTGACCACGCCGCGCGGAGAGCACCACGGTGGTGTACGCCGGCGAGGCCTAGGAAGGGGACGACGTGGAGCCGGGGAAGACGCGGCAGTGGAAGCCCGCGCGGAGAGGAGTACGAGGGTTCACTGGTTCGGCTACGGTGTGAGGCTGCCATCGCCGCAGGGCCTGGCCAGCGGTGGGAATAGTAGGGGCGGTGAGGCCTCCGCGGCAGCACAGCCGGCCACGGGAGGCAGGAGCATGCGGCACAACCGGCGCTGCTTTGGGTGGCTGGAGCAAGAAGACCAGAGGTTGAAGAAGCACTACGGCCGTTGGATGGACATCGTACGGTCACTGGAGCTAGAATCGTTCATATTGACTAAGTTGACAAAGCCCTCCGTCCCCGTCAACTTATTAGGCCCACAAGTCAGCCTCCCACCATGGTGGGTCCCAGCTAGCAGGGGGGTATTCATTTTTCTGTGCGTAATAAGGAGGCACTTCCGGTGGGTCCGAGCTGACAGCGGGGGGAACGTTTTTTTCGCGAAATACGGTGGTCCGTCCCGTGGGTCCCAGCAGTCAGGGGCGAACGTTTTTTTGCGAAATACGATGGCCCGTCCGGTGGGTCCCAGCTGTCAGGGGGAAACGTTTTTTCCGCGAAAATACTGGTGCCCGTCCGGTGGGTCCCTGCTGTCAGGTGGAGGAATAATTATTTTGCGCGTAATAAGGAGGCACTTCCTTGCGGCTGCCGTGGACCCAGCTGTCAGCCTCTCCGCATACAGTACTCTTCCGATGGAAGTCGGTCATTGACCACATTGACCACACCGCGCCGAGAGCACCACGGCGATGGACGATGGCGAGGCCTAGGAAGGGGATGAAGCGGAGCCGGGGAAGACGCGGAAGTGGATGCCCACGCGGAGAGGTGTACGAGGGTTCACTGGTTCGGCTGCGGTGTGAGGCTGCCGTCGCCGCAGAATAACAGGGGGAGTGGGTGAGTGGAGGGATGGCCTTGCCAGCGGTGGGAATAGTATGGGGACGGTGAGGCCTCCGCGGCAGCACAGCCGGCCACGGGAGGCAGGAGCATGCGGCACGACCGGGGCTGCTATGGGCGGCTGGGGCAAGAAGACCAGAGGTTGAAGAAGCACTACGGCCGTTGGATGGACATCGTTGACCACGCCGCGCCGAGAGCACCAGGGCGGTGGACGATGGTGAGGCCTACGAAGGGAACGACACGAAGCCGGGGAAGACACGGCAGTGGCTGCCCACGCGGTGGAGAGTACGAGGGTTGACTGGATCGGCTGTCGTCGCCGGAAAATAACAGGAGGTGTGGGTGAGTAGAGGTATAGACAGGCCAGGGATGCGAGTATGATGGGGCCATGAGGCCTGCCCGGCAGCACTGCCGGCCACGGGAGGCGGGAGCAGGCGGTTCCGACGGCGCTGGTTTGGGTGGCTGGGGCAGGAAGATCAGACACTGAAGAAGCACGATTGCCGTTAGATCGACATCTAACGGTCTGACGCTGGTTGAGTCGATTGTTGACTAAGTTTCTTTTTTGAGAAACCTTGTGTACGCATGCACTTAGTAGGCCCACAAGTCAGCCTCCAAATCTGTGGCAGACAACATAAAGCCCATTTGCTATTTTTTATAATTTGCAGCCCATTTGCTAATTCTTAAGTAATTTATTACAGCCCATTTTCTGCCCAGGACCACGGTCAAAAAGTTCAACCTTATTTTGCATATTTCGGTGGAGTCCGAACTGTTGTAATCCCGAAATGATAAACATTTTTTAAGAACTTATTGATTTGCCAAAAAAATCGTTTTGTTTTTGTAAGCAAATAAGACGTGGGACAATTGAGTTGGTTTAAGGGAAAACCAGTGGTAAAAAAATCAGCGCTGGGTGGGAAAAAACAACAAAAATAAGGATGTAAATATGAAAAGGGAATTTTATGTGTTTTCAATATAATGATACGTGTATATGAACTAGTAAAACTATAGGTAGAGATTAGAAAACGGATGTAGGACATGCGTTTCAAGAGGAAAATAGAACTGGGCTGTGTGTTTGATTCAGTAAAAAAACTGCCTGCGGATGTTGTAAGACAAAATATAACTAACGCTGGCGGGCCAGAGGCTAGTAGATACCTGCTGGATCTTTGTGCCCCGTTGTCGTCATGGGCTGGGCCTGTTAAAAACAAAACCAACCCTGGGCAGTCTACAGCCCAGTTGAAACTTGCTCGACCTGAAAAAACAATATACGTGCTCAATAAACGAGAGAATTCTGCAAGTACAGACTGATAACTGGGATGCAGCACGGATATTTTTTTTATCGTGATAATAAGTGCATGCACTTGTTTCGAAAAAATTGGAGAACTGGGAATTCGAACGGCGGGTGCTTATGCTACCCATCAAATAAAAATCAGGTGCCTGAAAATTCGTTTCGAAACAAATGATTCAGCTTTATATCCACGTCGACCCTCGGCATGATGGTTGGAAGCAAATGCAAGTTCATACCAAAAGATCGTTAACAACAATACCAACTTGCGGACGACAAGGTAGTACAACTACCAATACCAAACTAACTTATAATCTTTTTACTCCTGGCCCTAGTGTTCGTCTGGTAGAAAATCTTGCAGAGGACCAGCTCCCGCTCCTTCTCTTGCTCCAGGTCCCCGAGGTGGTACTGGTGCATCACCCAGTTGGTCCTCTGCTGGTCGAAGTTCTTGTTGGTGTGCAGCACCAGAACCTTTTTTGCTGCCCGTCTTGCCGGCCGTTGACCATCACCGGCAAGGTATTGCCGGTCTTGTGCCACATCGCGTGCATGCCGCACTCCGACTGTATCTTGCGACGCGTCCACGTGCCCCTTTTGAATGCCCTGGAATTGCGCTGGAAGAAATGCTTCCTTAGGCCACTCAGTGTGATACCTGCAGTATTGTGGAATACAGGTTTTAGTGTACCTAGTTGGCATTTTCATAACATCTTTGGCATGTTGCAGTCACTTGTTTCACTTTTTATTAACTGTCAAATTGTAATTGCTTCACCAGGTCTGCGTCTAAAAAGAAAAATAGAGCTATAAACAAAGGAATATGTTTGTGCAAGTAGACGGCCGATCGGTGTCTTACCTGGAAGTTTCTCACGTTGGGTGTAGCATATGCCGTGCTCGCTGTCGATGGTTGGTATGAACAAATCGATGAGAGACTGAAATCTCGCGCTGTCAGAACTCACTTTGGCCTCAAGGTGCTCGATCAGCTCCTGATCCGTGGGATCGAACTTGAAGCCAACCGGCAGCACCGGCCAATCCTTCTTTGACTTGCATCGGTAATTCCAGTTATACGGTACTCAATGTATGATCAATCGACTATTTTAAGTGAATGATGAAAGATTTCGACAGATAAGTGGTACTCCAAATCTGAAGTCCAGAATACCCGAACACGCCGCTGGGATTCTTGTGTCACCTCACGCGCAGCGTGTTGTCACGTCAATTCAATATGTGGACATGATGAATAATTTGACCGACGTATACTAGTACTGCTACTGTACTACTTACTAGTCGTATTTAGTGTCACAATTTATAACTAGGTTTAACTAACAAGTACGCACTTGAAAACTAACTGATATATATATATGGCTTCTGCACAGCATCTCCATCATCATTATCAGTACATCCTACGCAGGTGAGTTAGGATGCACTTGATCCCAGGAAGGTATCTATCCTTCAAACCAGAGGAGTGCTTCAAACTAACAACATTACATAATATCCAACAAAAGAGGGTCGTGCTACAGCAGTAGAATACATGGCTCAGTCTAGATATCAGCATGAATCAAGTTGTGCATATTTGCTGTTGGCATGAACCACATCGCCGCATGTCGGGTTTACAAAAGCCATCCATCGCATGGAAGCTTGATGCCTTTCACACACTGAAGATTATCTAGCAACAAGCTGTGTCGATGAATCTCTGGATATGGTGATTCATGAAACCCATGGTATGATGTGTAAACACAGCCCCCCCTCGCGAATGGAAGTTGCATAGCAAAGTAATCATCGCCGGTGATATGATCGATGATTGGTTGGATGATCGGATAATTGAGCCCGAGGAACAAGGAGTGGTTGCCGAGGCTGTAAACCCACCTCCAGTTGAATACGCCTGGGCCAACGGAGCTGGGATCTTTCTCGAACACGAAGCAGCCATAGCCATCAATGTCACGAACGCCCCACACATTGTACTGCATGTGGTTTGATGTAATGGTTTGGTCAATTTGGTACGTGCGAATGAGCATCAAATGACCGCCGTCAGCTGAACGAGCGATAAACCACCACCCATCAGCTGGTATGATTCCAGGTCCTGGAATCATGAAGGCCAGCGCATTTGCGTCTGCTGCAACAATTCAAATTGGAGACCAAAAGGACAAAAATAAACAATCATGTTCAGAGTATGTGTGGAATTAAGATTATTATAACAGTGACACATATCATAGACAGAGAATTGCAATGCCGTGGTCATAATCATACCCCAAGTTAAAAAAATAAGCCAATGGCTTTCATATTCTAGCAATATGTCATGGTTCAAACATCATGTAACAATGAGAGGAAAACAGCTATGACAGCGCCTACTCATATTCTACCATAGCACTTACTACTACTGTTCTCATATCAACTCTAAGCAATAACATGCGTTGTTATAAAAATCTTGTAAACGAGAGTAACATATAGCAATCATGATGTTATGCTCATAATATGTATTCTAACAATCATTAGATGCCAATTGTTCTCATATCAACTCTAACAATAACATGTGTGGTCATAAAAATCTAGGAAATGAGAGGAACATATAGCAATGATGTGGTTATAGACATGCTATGCATTCTAAATTTGTAACAAATGAACAGGCAGTCGTATTCATAAGGTAAAGATGAGATGAGATAGAACAATTACACGACGATAGATTCCACCAGTATAGGCAGCCAATCTGTGCGTCGACCGCGTAAACGATGCCATCGTGCACTATAGCATCAGACAGAAATGTTGCCTCAACAGGATTGATGATGAGCCATAACCATGTATGGCGACCGGATTCCAGATAGACTAATCCCATGTTGAACAAGGCAATGAGCTTGTAATCCATGTAGTCTTCTGATGGTGTGGGCACTTCGCAGATTACAACTTTCTGCAAACAGAGGTCGAGCCAAAAGCTTGACGCGTCTCGTGCGTAGTAGGCAGGAGTGTCCGGCGGGCCGCGAGGCTCGATGGCGGCGGTATCCAACGATGGAAGGGTGATCTCTCGCTGGGTGTAGATATCCACGAGACGCCACGGACTACCGGTGTGGTGGATGAGGACGATCCAGTTGGCCTTCATGCCCGCCCAGTAGTGGCCGCGCATGAAGGACAGGTGGACGGGTAGTGGTAGCATGTCGAGGGGAACCACGGCAACCTCCGTAGGATCGTCAAGTCGGTGTCTGGGCCACCTGCGAGGATCGGGCATCAGCAAGCAGGGTGTCTTGAAAAGAGTCGGCCGGTTGCAGACGAGTAGACAGTACAAAGACACCGAGCATGCGGCCAGACGGATGGTGCTGAGTAGGTCCATATGACTACAGATCTGATCAAAGGGAACATCGGGGAGGGAATTCCAATCGCGGCTCTGCGTGTCAGTCGGTTCTGCCATTGGGGTTTTCGGTGCCTGCGAGCCAGCGGGGAAGTGGATTCGGGCGGGCGAGCGAAGAAGCTTCTCCTCGTGTGGCCGAGCAGTGAGCGGGGGGATATGGTACGCGCGAGCTACCAAGGAAGAAGGCGCGGGCGGGTGAGCAGTGAGCGGGGGTAAATGGTGTGCGGCCGACGATGGGGAAGAGAGGAGGAAGAAGAGTGGAAGAAGGGGAAGAAAGTGCATTCAATCTCAATTCTACTAGTACTACTACCAGGATATACCGTCCTTCGGAGTGTAAATAGTTACACCGATGACATGTGGGTCTACCACAATAGGGCCCATATGTGAGTAAATGGAGGACAGAGGTGCGTAGGCGTATTTGCGGAAGCGTGCTCTACTGGCAAACATGATGGCAGTACTGGGTAAGGCTGATTTAGTAACACCAACACGCTGGTTCAGCTTATTAATTACGTGTCCCATCTGCTGCAGCGTGTATTGTCACTTCACTGCGAAGACTAGTTGAATAGTTCTCTCTGACCGAGATGGGGAATAATGGATCGCGAGGACTTCCTTTCTACAGTATCCCTATGCCTCTACGCTCACTTCACTCATTTTGCTTCGTACCTAGTCACTTGTTGAAATCTGTAGAAAGACAAAACTCCGTATTTGGGAACAGAGGGAGGCTTTTACTTCGTACTATTTGGGAACAGAGGGAGTATCACCATATGGAGGGAACAGAGGAAGCTTGAAATAGGAACATGTCAATGGGAGGGAGTAAGCCCCATGCATGCATGCATGCATGCATGCAACATGCAACACTCACACGTACACATGGACGCACGCAACACTCACGCACCCATGCGGCACACAACACATGACGCAACACACGCGCTCACGCTCAAGTGCTCAACCTACTCCCTACGTCCGTGAAAGACTGTACATTTAGAGATTTACACATTGACCAGGGCATAATTAACACCCAAAAGTAGCACACTTATGTGTGCATGCGACCATTGAGATAAGAAGGTTAAATGAAGGCCGTTGCATGCTGTAATTAAGGATACACATGTAGCCTATACCTACAGCACAAGTTGGTGCATTAGTCAATCAATATCGATTTAGATTAAAGGCTAAATGCATTGGAAGTGTAGATGTACATCATGTACTACACTCTTTGTTTTATAGCCGATGTACACTCTTTGTTGGAAGACCGAGGGAGGACACGTGCGTGCACTCACATACACAGCCAGGGCGGTTTGCGTGCAAGGGTTGGACTCGTGTCGCGCCTGCGTATAGTTTTGTTTAACTGATTTCTTTGCTCTGCCAACTAACAGGTGGGACCCAGAAACCAGGTGACAATTTAACGAGTCAGCAAAGAGCCACGTCGACTATGTGGCCGGTTAGTAGGGTGCAATACGGTGCTCTACGATGAGCTAGTGATTGTATAATCGCCGCAAAACTATATGTAGTGACCGTAAAGAGCGTATTGTTACATACGTTGACCGCCAGTGTATTTTTCTCGTTTCAAATTAAGCCATATTAATCGGAAAGGACGCAGTATGGACTACTACTACTAGTACTAGTACTGCTTTGATGTGTCCCGTCAACTCGCCGAATGAGGAGAAGCTTGCTTACTACGCCTCTCCCTCGCCCACGCGCGCGGTGGTTCGCAGGACGAGGAGAGGGTTTTGACTACAGCGCCCTCTCCCTCTCCCTCGCCCTCGCACTCGCGGTGGACGTGCATCAGTTCAATCGGTGTCAGATTGCCAGAAGCATATTGTACTGTAGTATCATCATTGTTGGACCTTCTGAAGAGGCGAAGAGCCAAGTGCAAGGTTCACACGAGTACGAAATGTTGAACCTCCCGAAGAGGCAAAGAGCCAAGCGCAAGGTTTTATAGGAGTTGTCATCCTAGTAGGAGTGTACTACAACTATAGTGAACGATGCTACTGTATGATGCCGCCATGTCACGTATATCCAAAGTTGTGCCACCTTTTTTTCTCAAAGAGCATGTTGGAGCCCGTGCAACAACCACACAAGTTGCACGTACACATAACACATTTACTAGTAATAAATTCTAAAGGACAAATGCCAGTATGCCACACAAGTTCATCTCCAATTCATGTGATAAATTTGTGCATGACTAGTCTACATGTATTCACATCGCTACCGCTCACAATTACCGTACTCCACTTACACGTTATAGATGGGCTACATGTCCTCCTCCAGGTTCCAGTCCCAGGTGTTCTTCATGGATGGAACGATCCATAGCGGTGGGCAACGGGAATCATTGTCGCAGCTTTCTAGTCCGGTTCCACACGATGGAGACTCATCCAAGCTGAAGCGGCATAAATCAGGGATAGCGTGTCCCAGCATGACGTTCATCCGGCGGTGCGCACTGAAGACACAACCATGCTTCATGAACGGCAGGCCTTCCGTGTCGTGCACGGAAGGTGGCATCCGCTTCATAATGGGGTAGCTATCCCCGATGAATAGCGAGTACTCTCCAAGAGTGTTCCTCGGTACCCACGTAGCATCACGGGGGTCGAACTCGGCGCCGTTCATCTGGTACACGCGGCATCCCAGATCTGGACACATGGTGACGTACATAGTCAAGGTCCATGCATAATAATGTTGTGCTCAAATATGGCGGTCAGTAATACTGTGCAGCAAATAGTACTACTCCGGTATAGAGGAAGTAAAATAACCGGCTTATTATATATAGCCACTCTTGGCTACATGGATGAGATAGTAAGACATGGAAAAACAAAATGGTGGCAGCTAGTGGGTTCAAGTCTTCAAGGGCCTAGCTAGCTATACGCGTCCTCCAAGGTAAAAAGTACTCCTACTAGTACTACAAAGTATACTACTAGTACAACAATGAAAGAGAACGCGAGAGGATTAAAAAAATGGAATACCTGGGTAGATGGTGACGGTCCGATCGTGGTAGATTGTGTGACCATGTTGCACATCAGTGGTACCATGGGTAACGACTGCTAACATAGTTGATCCCAATATGCCAAAGTCAGCTACAAGGTTCCAGGTTAGACCAAATCACGGATGCAAATGCACATCCAGGATCGGCGATCTTATTTTGATCGGGGGATGACTGGTCCCTGCAAAATAATGGAGTACCATTAGGGATGCAAATGATGGTTTGTGCATTCCATTTGTAATCTCCCGTACCGTAGGATGGCAACCAGATGAAACAAGTCCCCTGGCTTGTCACCGCGAAGATGCGGCCTAGATGGCGCACGGCGTCTTCGAACTTGTAGGGGTACAAATCTGCCGCCGCCAACATGCGCCAGCCTCTGCCGTTACTGCCTCTTGCATTGATGGCAATCCTTATGTCCAACACCGCGATGAGATAGTAATCCGGGATGTTGTGGAAAATGATGGTGGTATCCGGCCGGAGGTATGCAAGCCAATCTTCGTTGGCACCGACCCAGACCTATATATAAGACGGTGGGTAGCGGAGAAATTACGGGATGGAAATGGAATAACTAAGTACTACATGATCAAACTCCATTACTGACCTGCTCATCGGACAAAATCCGACTACCTCTTAACGTCGGCAACTCTAGCGGAGTCAACGTGCAACCATGGCCAGGGAGCGGTGGACTGTTCGAAGGATTGTCCCATAGAAGAACCTTCTCCTCGAGGACGCATGGAAGACCAACAAGCATGGCCTTTTCCCAAGCCTGTTTAAGCAGCGTCTTGAATAAGTTGGTGTAGGAAGCACCGAGTCTTGCGGCGGTGAGGACGTCGGAGCGGCGTGCGATTTCTCCCAGAGGATCGTCATCGAAGGTCTCCCAGCCCCGACGAGGAGGAGAACCGCCTGGCGAATCCATGGGTGCAGCGACAGACTGCCTTCTCTTCGGGGGGAGGGGAACTGGCGAGGAGGAGATAAGAGCGTAGTAACCGCAGGGCCTCGTCCCTTCCAACTGTAGATCGTTCCTCAGCGAAGGGGTGAGGCTTTTATTTACTACTAGTACTAGCATTATGGAATGTTATGGGATTGCATTATTGTGACGCCCCCGATTTGACCGTACACTAATCATACACGCAAACGTGTATGATCAAGATCAGGGACTCACGGGAAGATATCACAACACAACTCTAAAAATAAAAATAAGTCATACAAGCATCATAATACAAGCCAGGGGCCTCGAGGGCTTGAATACAAGTGCTCGATCATAGACGAGTCAGCGGAAGCAACAATATCTGAGTACAGACATAAGTTAAACAAGTTTGCCTTAAGAAGGCTAGCACAAAAGTAGCAACGATCGAAAAGGCAAGGCCTCCTGCCTGGGACCTCCTAACTACTCCTCGAAGCCTAACTCCATGTAGAATCATCCTCGGGATCTCTAGCTCCTGGACTCCAGCATCTGGTTGCGACAATCAGGTATAGAAAGGGGAAAAGAGGGAGAAAAGCAACCGTGAGTACTGATCCAAAGTACTCGCAAGCAAGGAGCTACACTACCTATGCATGGGTATATGTGTAAAGGGCCATATCAGTGGACTGAACTGC
The DNA here is from genome assembly GCF_018294505.1 of Triticum aestivum. Classification (NCBI taxonomy): domain Eukaryota; kingdom Viridiplantae; phylum Streptophyta; class Magnoliopsida; order Poales; family Poaceae; genus Triticum; species Triticum aestivum. Next base: position 383,329,035 of record NC_057811.1, on the reverse strand, counting down.
AGAATGCCAGAATAAGAGGGGGATAGCTAATCCTGTCGAAGACTACGCTTCTGGCAGCCTCCATCTTGCAGCATGTAGAAGAGAGTAGATTGAAGTCCTCCAAGTAGCATCGCATAGCATAATCCTACCCGGCAATCCCCTCCTTGTCGCCCTGTTAGAGAGCGATCACCGGGTTATATCTGTCACTTGGAAGGGTGTGTTTTATTAAGTATCCAGTTCTAGTTGTCATAAGGTCAAGGTACAACTCCGGGTCGTCCTTTTACCGAGGGACACGGCTATTCGAATAGATAAACTTCCCTGCAGGGGTGCACCACATAACCCAACACGCTCGATCCCATTTGGCCGCACACAATTTTCTCGGTCATGCCCGGCCTCGGAAGATCAACACGTCGCAGCCCCATAACTGTTCCCGCGTAGCTGGTTAGTGCGTATAGACCAAATGGCTAGACTCAGATCAAATACCAAGATCTCGTTAAGCGTGTTAAGTATCTGCGAACGCCGACCAGGGCCAGGCCCACCTCTCTCCTAGGTGGTCTCAACCTGCCCTGTCGCTCCGCCACAAAGTAATAGTCGGGGGCCATCGGGAACCCAGGCCCACCTCTACCGGGATGGAGCCACCTGTCCTTTCAGCCCCCTCACCAGAATCACTTGCGGGTACTCAACGAGCCGACCCAACTTTAGTCACCACATGTGTCATGTATATAAAGTATATAGTATATACCCGTGATCACCTCCCGAAGTGATCACGGCCCAGTAGTATAGCATGGCAGACGGACAAGAGTGTAGGTCCACTGATGGAACACTAGCATCCTATACTAAGCAGTAGGATAGCAGGTAGGGGTAACAACTGTAGCAACAATGACAGGCTATGCAACAGAATAGGATTAACCGAAAACAGTAACATGCTACACTACTCTAATGCAAGCAGTATAGAGAAGAATAGGCGATATCTGGTGATCAAGGGGGGGCTTGCCTGATTGCTCTGGCAAGAAGGAGGGGTCGTCAACAGCGTAGTCGGTCGGGGCACCAGCAGCGGCGTCGGTCTCGTAGTCTACCGGAGAGAAGAGGGGGAAGAAACAATAAATACAATGCAAACAAATGCGTGACGATGCATGACATGACAAAGTGTGATGCTAGGCGTGCCCAATCACGGTAGTAGGTGATACCGGCGAAGGGGGGAAACATCCGGGAAAGTATTCCCGGTGTTTCGCATTTTTGGACAGATGAACCGGAGGGGAAAGTTGCATGTTTGCTATGCTAGGGAGGTGTGGCGGATGAACGGGTTGCGTATCCGGATTCGTCTCGTCGTTCTGAGCAACTTTCATGTACAAAGTTTTTTCATCCGAGTTACGGATTATTTTATATTAATTTTTAAAGTTTTAATTCAATTTTAGAATTAACAGAATTTATTTAATTCGAAAATCATTTTATGACGTCAGCGGTCAACTCTGACCGTTGACTGGGTCAAACAGACAGGAGGGCCCCACTGTCATTGACTGATCACTAATCAACATTAGTTAGTTTTATTAGTATATTAATTAGGTTTTAATTAGCTACCTAACCAGGATTAATTAATTAATTTTTAAATTAATTTTAATTAATTAAATTTTAAAAAAACGTTTCACAGGGCCGGGCCCCACATGTCATTGGCCCTAAGGGCCATAGTGGGTTCGGGTGCCGTGGGGGCTGCCCGAACAGGCGACGCGGGCGCGGGCGCTGGGCGCAGCCCGAGCAGGTGTATGCCCAGGGGCGCGGGGGAGGGCGGCGGACCTGGCAGGTCGCCAGGCCGGCGTGGGCGAGGCCAGCACGGCGAGGGGAGCAGGCGAGTGAGGCGGGGGCGGTGGCACGGTGGTGGACGCGAGAAGCGGGGGCGGCGCAGCCGCAGGAGCAGCAGCACGCGGTAGCCGGCCACAGCACGAGCGCGAGCGCGCGAGGTGACACGCCAGGCGGGACGGGGTTGCGGTGACCGGGCAGAGCAGCGGCGAGGAGGGCAAGGCCAGAGCGCGAGGCAGCGGGACGACGTGGGCGACGAGCTTGGACGCGGCCCGGGGCGTGATGGTCACGGTCGTGTGCGAGGGCAGAGATAGGAGGAGAGGCCGGGGGGGGCCTCACCGGCGTTGATGGGGAGAGGGGGCGCCGAGGCTTGCTGGCGGCCGGCGGGGAAGAGGGCGAAGACGCGAGGTCCGGCGAGGAGGCGGTCGAGGCGGAGGACGACGACTGGGCGCGTTGGCGTCAGTGAGGGAGAGGCGATGGAGCGATGCTGACGAGGTGGCGGAGCACGACAGCAACGAGGCGGCGCCGGGGATGGGCGCCGATGTCGGGGGCGCAGGGTGGCGCGGGATTGAGCCCCTCCCCGATCCAGAACCAGTCGAGTGGGAGGGGTCCGAGGAGGAGGACGAGTCGTCGGGCGAGGGGGGGTTCTCCGGCGAGGTGCGCGCGGGGCGCCGGGGTCGAGGGGAGAGCACGATGGGGTCGTGCCCTCGATCCAGATCGAGGGAGGGAGTGGGAACAGGGGGAGTGGGTGGATCGGGTGAGTAGCTAGGGTTTCAGGGAGGGGTTATGGGGGTGGCCGGCTAGGCCTCGGCTTAGTTGGGCCGGTGGCCAGCTGGGCCACTTGGCCCGGGGGGTGGTTCTTCCTTTCTTTTTTTTTCTTTTTTTGTTTCTTTTCTTTTTTATTTATTTTCTTGTTTTGTTTTATTAGTTTACTATTATATTTTCTATATAATTTTGTTTTATAAAATATACAAATAGTACCTAAATTATTGTTCCAAAATACCCCAATGCCACAAAAAGTTTGGTGAGTAAATAAAATAGTTTAGTAATTTATTAATTGTAAAAGGCATTTAATTAATTGGTTTTGCTACAGTTTTAATTATTTTAGGGCCTTTAAACATTATATAAAAGTGTGGCTCCTCCACCATAAATACCTATGCATTAATTGGCACAACCCAAACATTTTAGTTTTAATGTTTGAAAACTTTTACCGTTTGCCTTCAATTCAATTTGAATTTAAATCGTTTTGAACTAACGCGAGATTAGCAACAGTAATCAAGGTGATGTGGCATCTTTACCAGAGTTTTACTGTAGCCTAATTATCCGGACGTCACAATTATACTGTAAATAATAGCACTAGTAAGAAATTTTTGGCACTAGGTAGTAGTTTTTGGCGTGGATTAAGAAATTTTGGGTATGTTTTTGCCATTTTTTGTACATGCCAACTAGTGTCAAAAAACGTCTTACATTATGTGACGGAGGAGTACGTACTCATACTGTAGCAGTACTAGTACTACTTTTCTCAACTAGTAGTGCGATGTACTGTACTTCTAGTCTAGTCTAGTATTGTGCACTAGTTTTGAACTCTTGAATCTTAGGGCCAAGGAGCTACAGTTGGAAGTGGAGGGTACTACTGTTCTCTAGAACCATCGTTGTACTATCAATGCAGGGGAATTACACCTGCGTAGTGGCCTAGTGAGTACTCTCGGTGCTCTATTGAGCCGCTCCTCTCACGCACACACTAGCAGCCTGTTTATCAGCGACGGTTACTGCGGGGGCAGAACATTTGAGTTATTTGATACAGCGAGACTAGGCTTTTCGCTTCCATTTGTGGAGGTGTAATGGATCTCGTCGAACTTTGTTAGTAGTTCCTTCTTTATGAATGAGATGAAGCAAAGCTTTTGCCTCCGTTTCAAAAAAAACACGTCAAGAGGAATTTCTTTTATAGTAGAGCCGATAATGGAGTGAAGTCCATGCGTGCAACGCCACAAGCTACGGAGTAGTAGTAGAGCACTTTACGTACAGAGCCATATTGCACAGTTCCTAATGCCCCGCCAGGCTTTTCCGGCTCCTCGGGCTTAATTGGGAGGCGCTAGTTTAAATATGCTACTAGCTGGAAGCTGCAAGCGAGGTGCGGCTAGGGCGAGCACGCGAGCCACGGGATGCTGGGAAGGAAAACCCGTTCACGTGGCTAGGCTGTCCAGTGCACCCAGATTGTGGGGCCGCACGTCCGTTTGACTTCAAAACTCAAACTACCCATGTAAAATATTGGCTCGCAGCGAAGTGTAGTAGTACTATTTTTTTTAAAAGGCCGTCGTGCGTTCGGCCGGGATCGAACCCACAAAACGAGGTATACACTCCCGCGACCACTAGTAGTACTCGTTGGAGTACAACGCAACCTAGAATCGCCTTTTGTCGCTAGTAGTACGTACATTGTTCCTTACAAGAAACCCCTAATGGTTAATAGTATAGCCAGCTTACCTTCTCTCTCCTCTTCTCTTTCCCCCAACTAAGCAGAAATATACTAGTTTATTTCTTATAGCCCGCTGACTCAGCTCTATTGTACTTGCTCTAATAATGCAAGAAACCACTAAAATGCCAAGAAACTACTACCACTTGCATACGTGGCAGACTTAAGATAAGACTACCTTATCAACCATTGTACATGCTCTTACCAACCAAAATCCTCGAGTGACCTCCTACCTCCGGCCCGTCCACCTAGTCATCCTCGTCCATGGGACGCAGCTACCGCGGCCGGCAGAAGGCGAGGTCAAAACCGCCGGCGGTGCGGAGCCCATGTTGCGGCAGCCCAGATGCCAGCTCCGTCCGACGCTCGCGGCCGCTAGCTAGCCAAGATAGCTCCGTCCAGCTTCTTGTCTGCAAGGTTTGCTAGCAAGATTGGCATGGCAGACGCGGCGGCTTGCTCGCGCGCGCCACGCTAAGGCCAGCCATCTGGCTCGAGCGAAGGCCAGCGCGGCGGCTTGCTCGCTCATGAGTCACGCTCGGGCCAGCCTGCCAACCCGTGCGGAGGCCAGCGCGGCGCCCGGCCCGTCCGGCGGCCAACTCGCTCATCACCGGCGCCACCGACGAACACGTATCAGTACTGTTTGAAGTAATGTTCAGGAAAAATAATGATTTGAGGGGGAATAACAGGATAGAAGGTCAGATGTGGGTCCCTCGTGTCAACGGTCAAACAAAATGTGTTAGTTTAAGCTGCCTCTCAGGACGGACGTGTGGGCCAACCCTGTCATAAATGGGTTTAAACGAACCTAATCGGTAGGAGTACTAGGTAGTTTCTGGCGTGGATTAAGAAATTTTGGGTATGTTTTTGCTATTTTTTGTACAATAGATTCTTCCTAGGACTGGTTGAAAGTGGTAGTTTTTTGTTAAATACTCTACATATTGTAAGTAGGAGTGAAAGTTAAGCTTTGGAAGCCAATAAGCAAGGCTAGTTACATAGTGCATATGTGTACATGATTGAAAGTAAATATCAACCATGAGTGACTAATATCTTGATGGAAAACTCGAAACTATGGAATACTAGGGAAAAAATGCATGGTTGGAAATACTAGCAATGTTCATGTCCGTTGCAACGAATCATAATTAGAATAATACTTATTCACAAACTTGGTACAAAACACTCTAATTTTGATATACATATGTCACTAGCGATATATTGTGTTTCAATTAGAATATATTCCTTGGGCTGTTTTGGTGAGGTCAGGGAGGGATGTGGTTGGTTTTAAGATACTAATTATGGGTTTTTCTACAAATTGGTAGACAAGTGGGATGTTGGTGAGAAAAGGCAACAACTTACCTCACAATCGTCAGATGTAGATCTAATGGTTAGAAACGACGGATGGCAGACACACCAGCATCACCAACTTAGTCTTGCGTAGGAGTACTAGCAAGATCCGTGCATTGCACGGAACATCAAGATGCATTTTTTTATAAAACACTTGTTGTGATTGACCCTTGCGGGAGTAATCCCATGTGTAAAAACTAATGATATCTTGAGAAATATGAGATAAGGTGAAGAGGAGTGGGGTGTGGTGGTGGTTGGTGGTCGGACTGAGCGGAGGCATGGGGATTAACGACGCCGGCAGCGGCCACTAGGCCAGTTTGTTCCAGAGGCTTCCTTTCTTAATTGCTCAACAATGAGGTTTGTTGGAGATAAGGATGAACGAGGGAAGGCCTTGTCCGCAAATGTGGAGAGGGGTGCGGGTATCTTTTAGTTTAATTTCCATCCGTTAGATATAGATCGGACGGTCTATATTGCAAGATGGCACACGTACCATCATCACCAACTCGGTTTTTTATAAGAGAAGAAATATAAGTATGGAGATACAAACATATTATTGATACTTCCTTCCGTAAACTAGCATCTACATTCTATTCAACGCCTCGGCATGTGGGGCCTTAGCACAATGACTTCTCGACTGTGTAAAACAAAGATTTTCCCGTCGCCGACAAGGAGGGGGTGACGGCGGCGCGCTTTTTGGCTTGCTCTAGTCCTAGTAGTCATACTAGGTGGTCTAAGCACGTGTAGATTTATTCTTTTTCACGTCTCGAGTTCACCGTACTGCCACGACTGTTGATGAATAGACGGTAAGTTATTCACGGGGAAACCCTTGTTGAGCGTGTTTGCGAGAGAGAGAGAGACAGTGTGCGTGTGTGATATGTTAGAGACTAAGGCAATAATAACAGATTCTTTGTGTCTATGTGTGTGGAGGATAGAGAGAGACATGTACATGGGGCTTTGTGTTGTGTAACATGGAGTCACATATACATAATTAGAGAGTGAGTGTGTGAGATACACATGCGGACATGAGGAGAGATGAGGATCCAGATATATGGGTGTTTGTGCGTGTCTGTGTGTGTTTGTGCACGCGTTTGTGTGTGAGAGGGAGAGAGTGTATGTGGAGTAGAGAGACCACTGATGATGTAAACCTAGTATAAGGGAAGGGGAATGGTGTGACATGTGTAGTAGCGAGATAGCACGGGTGCGGGCGGGGGGAGTAGACTATTTGGAAGAGACATCGAGTGTGTGTGTGGGAGAGGGGTGTGAGAGCGAGAGAAAGAGAGGGCTAGCGACGGAGAGAGAGAGAGAGGAAGAGAGGGGGCGAGAGGGGTCGTTTGTGTCCATAAATGGCGTATAGATAGGGAGACAATGTTGATGTTGTCCGAAATTGGCCTATGAACGGAGACGCAAGGGAAGCGAGTCATCGTGTGTGTGATAGGGAATTCATGAGAGATCTAGAATAGATGGTGTAGAGAACAATGTGCGAAATCGAGAACGATTATACATTAGGGAGCTATGCAAAGAGTCACGACATATATGTATACAGGGAAGGAGCTGGGGCGGGTCCGCATGTGGGAGAGATAGAAAGAGGAGAGTTGTAACATCCCAAATTTTCAATTTGGTATGTTATACATAGATCATCATTGCATATCATGTTTATTGCATTTTGACAAATCCTCGATAAATCCTAAGCAACTCAAGGACCCTCGGAGAGAGTTGGGGATTCTCTCGAATTTTCATATTTGATTTTCATCAAATAATAAGACGAGGATTTTGGTTTTAATTATTTTCTCTCCGGAAAAATATTTCATTTTAAAATAAACGAGAGGAGAAAATATGACTTCTCCAAAACAATTGAAATACTTGAGGAAAAATGTTAAAATCATTTATTGGATTTATTTGGATTTTATTTGCAATTTTTATTGCATTAAAAATATTGCATGTTTTCAAAATATTTATTTTGATATAAAAAAATGTTCACCCTATTCTAGATTTTCTAACTAGACGGGGAAATTTATTTCATATTTTTCTGATTTTTATTTATTTTTCTACGAATTGTTTTCCGTGGAACTTATTTAAAAAAAAACTGCGCGCCCGACCGGGCCGCAGCCCAGCCAGGCCGCCGGCCCACCTCGCGCCTCTCCTCCTCGCGCACGAGACGCCGCCGCCGCCATGGCCGAGTCCGGCTCCCGCACGGCACCCGCCGGCCAGCCCCTCCCCCAAGTCATCTCCACCCCCCCTATTTATACCGCCGCCGCCCCCCCTCTCCCTCACCGCAAGCCGCCGCCGCCGCACTCGCCTCGCCCGCCGGAGCCCCGCCCCTCGCCCTCGAGCCGCCCGAGCCCCGAGCCCCGCAGCCCCGTCGCCGGAGCCTCGCCGGAGCCCGTCCCCGAGGTAGCCGCACCTCGCCGTTGCCGGTTTTCTTTAAAAAAAAAACGTTCGTTTTAAAAAAAACCTAGATCGGTTTTTTTCGGTTTTATTATTTTGCGAGCGTTCACCGAACCGTTCGTTTTAACGAACGCGTTCGTCGGTTTTTCTCTGTTAACGAACGTCCGTTATTTAACCGTTCGTCCATTTTTCTTTTTCGTCGGATTTTTCTCGTTATTTTCTCAGATTCGATTTCTGATCGAATCTTCGATTCTGTTTAACTTCTCGCTCGTTTATCGGAATCAGGCGATTCAAGCGCCTAGAGTTTCGTCTCGAAATTCTCTTTCCGTTTAACCAACTCAAACAAGTTTTCGCTACAGTAAAATTTGACCTAGATTCAGATTAGCAAACGAAGTTTCTTTCTTTCGTCGTTTGACTGTCGTTGCTTCTTTCGAGTTGATTCTTTTTGCAAACCGGAGTTCTTAAGTTGAACTTTCTGGTTGGATCTTTCATTCGAGTTTTACCTGTGCATTAGATGGGTACTGATTGTATGCTTGTTTGTTTGCGATAGAGTACCCAGAGTGTGCCGCTTGTTACTTCGACTCGTTAGGTTTTGCGGATCATCAGCAAGGCAAGTAACACTTTGATCATACTTTCATACCCAGTTTTACTGCATTAGATCTGCTTTCCTCAAACACTTGCATGATTAGGATCTAATTAAATTGTGGGTATTGGGAAGTAGTTGAGGTAGTACCTATTACCTGTTTTTCTTATCAAACCCTTGGGAGTTACTTCTACGTTGCTTTTATTATTGCCATGCTATGCTCGTAGACGAGGATGGGTTTGAGAGATATTCATGACAGATGTGAGATGCTTATTAATGGTTCAACTTAAGGTGGCAACTAAAACTCACATCTGGGTGGATTGAGGCACCTGGAGAACCCAGTGTTGTCTGTTTGTATAAGGACCGCCACCCAGGCTCAAAGGGATCATAAGATTATTCATGCTAGAAACTTCTGTGTGCAGCCACAAGCTATTATGGGCTCTAGCATAGTTGAGTAGGTTACAAGATCTCTTGAAGAGGTGGGCTAGCAGATGTAGGGGAAAGTAGGTGTACCGGTCCACCCGGAGTAAAGAGTGATTGTTCCTGAAAGACTGTGTCTCGGTCATCCGTTTCTCAAACATCATGCAGTGCGAGAATCAAGCGGAGGCGATCGAGTCTTGTGGGGAAAAGTGCGCAAACCTCTGCAGAGTGTACAAACTAATCATGGTTAGCCGTGTCCCCGGTTATGGACAACTTGAGTATCTAGTACCTGGATTATCATTTGAATCTCATCACCATGTTACTTATAATTAATTTTGTTGGGTTAATGATGACACTTAATTGGGATTGAGTTGGAGGTACCTTCTCAATGTTTCACAACCACCATGATAGTTAAATAAAATTTATTCCTTTGAAGTAGGATAAAATTGGCTTTTCGCAAAACTGTAACCATAGAGCTTTCCACCAGCCATATATGCATATAGTATAGCATTATTATTGTTCATTGCTCTCTATGTGTTACTTTGCCAGCATATTCTATGTGCTGACCCGTTTTCGGGCTGCAACGTTTCATGTTGCAGACTTTTCAGACGACGAGTAAGGTGCCTTAGGTCGTGGTCTTATACTCAGTGATGCCGCTGGAGTTGATGGACTCACTTATCTTCCAAGTCTTCCGCTGTTATCGTTATTAGATGGCCTTAAGCCATGTTTATCATACTTAATCTCTTCGGAGATATTCGTTGTAATAAGTGTGTGATTGCTACTCTGTTATAAATCCTCCATTTGTACTGTGCGTGTTCAGCATTACTGATCCAGGGATGACACTGGTGCACAGCAGCACATGCCATTTGAGGTCTGGTCGCTACAAAGTTGGTATCAGAGCACACGCTGACTGTAGGACACGACCACTAAGCTTAAGCCATAGAAAGCTTCTCTCTTCTCATTTCTGACCCCTCTCCACTTTCTACTCTTTTAGGAATGGCGAATGCAAGGAGCAAGTTCATGCAACCAGATGAAGACACGCCGTTTGGTCGACACTTGAAGGAAGTCACCAAGTACTTGAACATAGGAATACCAAGCATCACCGGAACCTACAACGCCACATTACCTGAAGAGGAGAGCTGGAAGATTCAAGTTCACATTCCAGGAAGCCAATTACGGAACCCATGAGGTTGGTTTTCGAAGCACCAACTTGGAGTTTAGGGAAGAGCATGGCCGCACATATCGCCATGGGACGCATTGGAGAAGTCTACCACCAGGAGCTTAAGGATACAATTTATCAGATTTGTGGACGTCGAGACGCGCAATGGGAGATGATCAAGAGCAAGAAGGATGGATCAATTGCAGCTTTCATCCAGGAGCAGAACCAACATATTCGTCGCCAGGAGAACCAGATGTGCACGGACAAGGAAGAACTGAAGAAGGCATTAACGAAGATCAAGGAGCTCCAAGAAGAACTCAAGGCTACACGCGAAGGTTATTTGGAGGAAATCAATGCACTAGTAGGGAAGATTGACGACCTGGAGAAGAAGATTGGAGCATTCGTGGGAAATCCAGTGCCAAAAGCAGAAGTCGACGAATGCACTTGTCCGGATAACTACATCATCATCGACGACACCGACTCGGAACCAAGTGCAGACGACTGGATTGATGAAGCTGGAGCAGACATCATGGAGTCTTCAATGGATCAGAATTTCTAGTAGACCACCATATCAGTAGTAGTTTTCCCCCATTTAATAGTATAGTTCAAGCACTTTGTAACGCTAGTTAGATTGATTGTTTTGCCTTGTTTGAATTGATTGAGTGATATTGATTGAATTTGTCTCATGAGCATATGGGTAGTGTTTCCTCTCTAGACCTCATTCTATTCTTAACTCTCATCTTTTCTAAACCTATCAGATGCCTCCGAGACGCGACACCGGATTAGTTTTCCCGCCAGAGATCACCCAGTTGATTCAGCAACAGAATGCCCTGATGCAAGTGTTAGTGCAGAACCAAGGCAACAACAACAACAACCCACCGCCACCACCACCTGTTGATCACTTAGCCCGTTTCTTAAGGCTAAACCCGCCGGTGTTTTCCAGTAGCACCGAGCCGATTGTAGCAGATGATTGGCTCCGCAAAGTTGGAAGGGAGTTGACCACTGCAGGATGCACAGATGCGGAAAGATTGCGTTTTGCCGCACATCAGCTTGATGGACCCGCAGCATCATGGTGGGAGAATTATACAGCCACGCACCCTATTGACACTGTCACATGGCACCAGTTTCAGCAAGCTTTCCATACAGCTCATGTTTCAGCAGGAGCTATGGCTATGAAGAAGCGTGAGTTTCGTAACCTACGCCAAGGAGGACGCACCGTAGGCCAGTATGTGGAGGAATTCAGTAAGTTAGCACGTTATGCACCAGATGACGTTGCTACAGACGCTGCCAAGCAAGAGAAATTCTTGGAAGGACTGAATGATGAACTGAGTATGCAGTTGATGGTAGCAACCTTCAACAACTACCAGGAGCTGGTAGATAGAGCTCTCATGATTGAAGGGAAGCAACAGCAGATTGAAAACCGCAAGAGGAAGTATGGACAAGGGAAGTACAATTCTGGAACCCAGCAGAAGCCACGATTTACCCCGAAGCCGGGAGGACAGTTTCAGCATACCCATGGAGGACGTAGTTCGCACAACCATAATGGCTCCAAGAATGGTAATGGGAATGGAGGAGGAAACGGACAGAACCGCACCAACCCATCTACCCCAACCAAGAGAGATCTAAGTCACATTACTTGTTTCAAGTGCCAGAAGACGGGACATTATGCTACTGATTGTCCCGAAGCCCAAAATGGAAATGGCAATGGAAGCTCTGGGAAGAAGCCGAACCCGTTCAACAAAGGACATGTGAACCACGTGAGCGTGGAGGAGGTTGAAGCTCAGCCTGATGCAGTAATAGGTAAGTTTTGGTTAAGTCATTTACTGCAACCGTTCTTTTCGATACTGGTGCATCGCATTCATACATATCAAGGGGATTCGTAAACAAGTTTAAGATGTCCACCCAAGTTCTCAAAACCCCTATGTTAGTAACCTCGCCAGGAGCAGAGTATATGGCCACCCAAGGATGTTTTCAGATACCACTGGCCATTGGTAGGCATGTTTTCCCCTTAGACCTCATTGTTTTGGAATCGCAAGGTTTGGATGTGATTCTGGGAATGGATTGGCTATCGTTGTATGGAGGAAACATCGATTGTGCCAGCAAGACGATTTTGCTTACCACCCCGGAAGGAAAAAGGATCAAGTATGTATCCCAGCATATGCCGAAGAGGACTCAAGTGAATTCCTTATCAGGAGTTGTACAGGAGGAAGTACCAGTGGTGAAGGATTATCCGGATGTATTTCCAGAAGAGTTGCCAGGCATGCCACCAGATAGAGACATTGAGTTTTTGATTGAACTTTTGCCAGGCACAGGGCCAATATCTAAGAGACCGTACAGGATGCCCGCAAAAGGATTTGGAAGAAATTAAGAAGCAGATCAAGGAGTTACTGGATAAAGGCTATATTCGCCCAAGTTCGTCACCTTGGGGATCCCCAGTACTTCTAGTGGAGAAGAAAGATGGATCACTAAGGATGGTTGTTGATTACCGAGGTTTGAATGAAGTGACCATCAAAAACAAGTACCCACTGCCGATGATCAATGATTTGTTTGACCGCTTACAAGGAGCTAAAGTATTTTCCAGGATCGATCTACGATCAGGGTACCATCAGTTAAAGATTCGAGAGCAGGATATACCCAAGACGGCCTTTACCACCAGATATGGATTGTATGAGTATACCGTTATGTCATTTGGTCTGACTAACGCACCTGCCTATTTCATGAACCTGATGAACAAAGTGTTTATGGAGTTTTTGGATAAGTTCGTCATGGTGTTCATTGATGATATTTTAATCTTTTCCAAGGATGAAGAAGAGCATGAGAAGCATTTACGATTGGTACTTGAGAAGCTGAGAGAACATCAATTATATGCCAAGTTCAGCAAATGTGAGTTTTGGTTGAAGGAAGTTGGATTCCTTGGACATGTTATTTCTGGAGAAGGAATAGCAGTAGACCCTGCCAAGGTTGACACAGTGACAAGTTGGGAATCACCCACGACAATTGGAGAAATCCGGAGTTTTCTTGGACTTGCAGGATACTACCGGAGATTCATCGAGAATTTCTCAAAGGATTGCTAAGCCCATGATTCACCATACTCGATTCACGCAGGGAATACCAAGATGTATTTGGATTTGAAGAATACTTTCTGGTGGATCGGAATGAAGAAGGATATTGCGGAGTATGTAGCAGTTTGTGATGTATGTCAGAGAGTGAAGGCAGAGCATCAGAAGCCAGCAGGATTGCTGCAACCATTGCCGATACCCGAATGGAAGTGGGATAAAATAGGCATGGATTTTATCACAGGATTACCCAGGACTCGTTCAGGCTATGACTCGATATGGGTTGTAGTCGACCGTTTGACGAAAGTGGCTCATTTCATTCCAGTGAAGACCACTTACACCAGTGCTAAGTTGGCAAAGATATACATGACCAGGATCGTATGTTTGCATGCAGTTCTGAGGACCATTGTATCAGACAGAGGAACCCAATTTACCTCGAAGTTTTGGAAGCAGTTACATGAAACATTGGGAACCAGGCTGGAATTTAGTACAGCTTTCCACCCACAGACAGATGGACAGACCGAAAGGGTCAACCAGATTTTGGAGGACATGTTGAGAGCATGTGCACTAGATTATGGATCTAGTTGGGACGACAATTTGCCATATGTGGAGTTTTCGTATAACAACAGTTATCAAACCAGGTTGAAGATGGCCCCTTTCGAAGCCTTGTACGGAAGGAGGTGTAGAACACCGTTGTTATGGGACGAAGTTGGAGACCGTCAGTTGTTTGGACCAGATTTGATTAAGGAGCCTGAACAGAAAGTGAGGTTGATTCGCGATAGGCTCAAGGTAGCCCAGTCCAGGCAGAAGAGTTATGCCGATTCTAAACGAAAGGAGACCGTTCACGAAGTCGAAGACAGAGTGTATCTTCGAGTATCACCACTTCGAGGAGTGAAGCGCTTTGGAGTTAAGGGAAAGTTAGCGCCCCGTTTTATCGGACCATACAGAGTGTTGGAACGTATGGGAGAAGTTGCCTACAAGCTGGAATTGCCCGAAGGATTGTCTGGAGTACATGATGTATTTCACGTTTCGCAGTTGAAGAAGTGCCACGCGGAGATGGCTGAGATACCACTAAGAGATACTGTGCCACTGGAAGCGATTCGGTTGGAAAGTGATTTGACTTATGAGGAGAAGCCAGTTAAGATTCTCGAGTATGCCAGCCGAGTTACCCGCAGCAAGGTTATCAAGTTTTGCAAAGTCCAGCGGAGTCACCACACAGAAGATGAAGCCACCTGGGAGCGAGAGGAAGATCTACGGAAAGACCACTCCCACCTGTTTTCTAGCCAACCCGAATCTCGAGGGCGAGATTCATCTTAAGGGGGGTAGGTTTGTAACATCCCAAATTTTCAATTTGGTATGTTATACATAGATCATCATTGCATATCATGTTTATTGCATTTTGACAAATCCTCGATAAATCCTAAGCAACTCAAGGACCCTCGGAGAGAGTTGGGGATTCTCTTGAATTTTCATATTTGATTTTCATCAAATAATAAGACGAGGATTTGTGTTTTAATTATTTTCTCTCCGGAAAAATATTTCATTTTAAAATAAACGAGAGGAGAAAATATGACTTCTCCAAAACTATTGAAATACTGGAGGAAAAATGTTAAAATCATTTATTGGATTTATTTGGATTTTATTTGCAATTTTTATTGCATTAAAAATATTGCATGTTTTCAAAATATTTATTTTGCTTTAAAACAAAGTTCACCCTATTCTAGATTTTCTAACTAGACGGGGAAAATTTATTTCATATTTTTCTGATTTTTATTTATTTTTCTACGAATTGTTTTCCGCGGAACTTATTTAAAAAAAAACTTCGCGCGCCCGACCGGGCCGCAGCCCCGCCAGGCCGCCGGCCCACCTCACGCCTCTCCTCCTCGCGCATGAGATGCCGCCGCCGCCATGGCCGAGTCCGGCTCCCGCACGGCACCCGCCGGCCACCCCCTCCCCCAAGTCACCTCCACCCCCCTATTTATACCGCCGCCGCCCCCCCCCCTCTCGCTCACCGCAAGCCGCCGCCGCCGCACTCGCCTCGCCCGCCGGAGCCCCGCCCCTCGCCCCCGAGCCGCCCGAGCCCCGAGCCCCGCAGCCCCGTCGCCGGAGCCCGTCCCCGAGGTAGCCGCACCTCGCCGTTGCCGGTTTTCTTTAAAAAAACCGTTCGTTTAAAAAAAACCTAGATCGGTTTCTTTTTCGGTTTTATTATTTTGCGAGCGTTCACCGAACCGTTCGTTTTAACGAACGCGTTCGTCGGTTTTTCTCTGTTAACGAACGTCTGTTATTTAACCGTTCGTCCGTTTTTCTTTTTCGTCGGATTTTTCTCGTTATTTTCTCAGATTCGATTTCTGATCGAATCTTCGATTCTGTTTAACTTCTCGCTCGTTTATCGGAATCAGGCGATTCAAGCGCCTAGAGTTTCGTCTCGAAATTCTCTTTCCGTTTAACCAACTCAAACAAGTTTTTGCTACAGTAAAATTTGACCTAGATCCAGATTAGCAAACGAAGTTTCTTTCTTTCATCGTTTGACTGTCGTTGCTTCTTTCGAGTTGATTCTTTTTGCAAACCGGAGTTCTTAAGTTGAACTTTCTGGTTGGATCTTTCATTCGAGTTTTACCTGTGCATTAGATGAGTACTGATTGTATGCTTGTTTGTTTGCGATAGAGTACCCGGAGTGTGCCGCTTGTTCCTTCGACTCATTAGGTTTTGCGGATCATCAGCAAGGCAAGTAACACTTTGATCATACTTTCATACCCAGTTTTACTGCATTAGATCTGCTTTCCTCAAACACTTGCATGATTAGGATCTAATTAAATTGTGGGTATTGGGAAGTAGTTGAGGTAGTACCTATTACCTGTTTTTCTTATCAAACCCTTGGGAGTTACTTCTACGTTGCTTTTATTATTGCCATGCTATGCTCGTAGACGAGGATGGGTTTGAGAGATATTCATGACAGATGTGAGATGCTTATTAATGGTTCAACTTAAGGTGGAAACTAAAACTCACATCTGGGTGGATTGAGGCACCTGGAGAACCCAGTGTTGTCTGTTTGTATAAGGACCGCCACCCAGGCTCAAAGGGATCATAAGATTATTCATGCTAGAAACTTCCGTGTGCAGCCACAAGCTATTATGGGCTCTAGCATAGTTGAGTAGGTTACAAGATCTCTTGAAGAGGTGGGCTAGCAGATGTAGGGGAAAGTAGGTGTACCGGTCCACCCGGAGTAAAGAGTGATTGTTCCTGAAAGACTGTGTCTCGGTCATCCGTTTCTCAAACATCATGCAGTGCGAGAATCAAGCAGAGGCGATCGAGTCTTGTGGGGAAAAGTGCGCAAACCTTTGTAGAGTGTACAAACTAATCATGGTTAGCCGTGTCCCCGGTTATGGACAACTTGAGTATCTAGTAGCTGGATTATCATTTGAATCTCATCACCATGTTACTTATAATTAATTTTGTTGGGTTAATGATGACACTTAATTGGGATTGAGTTGGAGGTACCTTCTCAATGTTTCACAACCACCTTGATAGTTAAATAAAATTTATTCCTTTGAAGTAGGATAAAATTGGCTTTTCGCAAAACTGTAACCATAGAGCTTTCCACCAGCCATATATGCATATAGTATAGCATTATTATTGTTCATTGCTCTCTATGTGTTACTTTGCCAGCATATTCTATGTGCTGACCCGTTTTCGGGCTGCAACGTTTCATGTTGCAGACTTCTCAGACGACGAGTAAGGTGCCTTAGGTCGTGGTCTTATACTCAGTGATGCCGCTGGAGTTGATGGACTGACTTATCTTCCAAGTCTTCCGCTGTTATCGTTATTAGATGGCCTTAAGCCATGTTTATCATACTTAATCTCTTCGGAGATATTCGATGTAATAAGTGTGTGATTGCTACTCTGTTATAAATCCTCCATTTGTACTGTGCGTGTCAGCATTACTGATCCAGGGATGACACTGGTGCACAGCAGCACAGGCCATTTGAGGTCTGGTCGCTACAAGAGTGGTGCACAAGGAGACAAAGTGTGCTTGTTTGCAGTGGGGTGGTGTGTGAGGTGAGTGCGCGAGAACCACATGACTAGGGAGATAGAAGTTTGGGGGCGACGTTTGGTGTGTATGGGAAATATACACTCTACATAGTGCGTGTGCTTGGGTAAGAGAGATAGCGGGAGACCTAGAGAGTGAGGGAAGAGATGTGTGCATGCCCGAGAGACAAAGTGATAGAGACCTATGTTGGGGTCCGGACTTTACAAGAGAGAGGGGTGTTAATGTGCTCGTGTGTTGGTGTTTGGGGGAGAGAACGACTTCTCTATGTGTGTGTGTGTGGTGGTGGTGGTGGGGGGGGGTTGACTTCAGATAAAGAGTGAGGTGTCTATATTTGAGGGACTTTAGCGTAATTGAGATATTGTGCACTCATGGTTGATCAATTTGTTTCACAGTTTGTACTATGAGATAACGATACTTTTGAACATGCGTGATATACCTTGATGTACCAGAATTACAAACCTAAGATTGGAATTTTGGAATTCGACTCCATCATTAGCTTTTGTAATTCATTTAAACGGAGGTACATTTTTTAAGCCGGGATTTCGTGATTTCAAATTCATATATCAGACCTAGAGATATACACATACGGGCATGTTCAAACTTTATAATCATCCACTTTATTCATACACATACACATTTTTGCTTTTGTCATCATATTTAGGATAAACACATTTGGAATTTCATTTGAATTGGACCGTATGATGGTATTTACTTGTAGTAGCTCAATGATCCATATTTGAATTGAATGGACAATCTAAGTTTCGAGTTGGAGACATTGATTTTGAAAACTTGCACATTTTTTTGCGTGCAAAACAAACAAATTGTCGGCCATGATATCATAGTCGGCCGTACGAGAGCAGAATACTTATAATTTTAGGCGCCAAAAGCTTTCAAACTTCCCGCTCACATCGAAGTATCACGCGCCCGAAAGTTTAGCCCTGCGATATTCCTGTTTTACCCCTGCCACATGAATGGAAAAGGGCTGCTTTGGTAACTCCATTGTTTTCCCCTCTTTGCCCCCAACATTCTTCCCCAGAGCCCCTCCCCTTCCCCTCCCCGACCCCCCAACCACGGCAAGCCGCCGAGTCTAGTCCTCCGCCGCAGCGGTGGACCTCACACCCCGTCGGATCTACCTTCAGCACCTCGGAACCCCCAACTGCCAACTCACCACTTCACCGGAGCCGCTTCAGCGACTGGCTTGTCCACCACTCCAGATCTCCTTGACCGCCATCATGGTCCACCGCACCGGATCTGCTTAACCAGCGCCCTCGTCCACCATAGCGTAGGCCCTTCACTGACTCCCTCGTCCGCCCCTTCGCTGGCCCTTCATACAAGCCCTCGTCCGCCGCAACAGATCCGCCTCACCGAAAGCACTGTACAACGCGCCTGCCGAAGCCTTCGTCCACTGCACCGGACCCGCTCCACGGACGCCATATTCAACTCCACCGGCCCTGCTTTACCGACGCCACAGCCTCATCAGGTTATTTCGATTTGTACTCCTTCGATTTTTCTCTTTATCGTGCAACTGTTCACTTACCACAAATGAGCTTTCTTGTATGTCGACAGGCGCCGCAACCGTAGCACCGGAGCCGCTTCAGCGACGGTGACAGCCGGCCCAAACTCAACCGCAACACGAGCACCATCGACGATCCTTAGCTATCAAGTATGACAACGATACCCATACACCGCCGAGAATCAGGTACTATTATCCAACGGCCGGCGCCTACGTTCACTTTCCTAGCATAAGCACTGCACCTTTGAATTTCTTCAGGGCATCATTCAGTTTTTCATGAGACGCGTTATTCTGCTTGCACCTGTAGGGCCATACTTCTGGCAGTGAACATGTTACATGTGCTAAATTACATACCAGTGCACATATAGTTAATATGCTTTAGTTTTGTTCTGATGCCACCTGTTGGTTCCATCAGACTGCTTAATGTTCTCTATGCTTAATTACACATCAGCAAACTAGCATGTGGTTCCGCTGCTTTTTGTTTGTTTTACCCTACATTTTCTGATGCTAGCTATTACATCACTGCTCCGAGCCTCTGTTCATTACTTGTTTGTGTGTTCTTGATCTTCCCAAGTTGCATGACTAATTTGATGCTTCTATTAATTATGGAGCTGCCAACCCCATCAAGCAAAATATTTGTTCTTTTGGGGCTGGCACCTCGAACAAGCATAAAAATAGAGGGAAGCAGATATATTGTCGTGTATGCACACACCCTTCTTTCATTAGTTTAGATGAACCATTGATGATCAATTCGGACCAGTGCATGCGATTAAAATTAATTTTACCTAAATAGATGGTGCAGAATAAACTACAACAACTAGATTTGCAACCACGGGATGCTGACGATATCTTCAAAGAACATTGCAACAGCAGCTAGGCTTCACAGCAACATATGGTAAGCCAGTGTGTTTTAGTACATGTGAAATGTAATGCGAGTGGGCTGCTTTCTTGGCTTGTGCCCTCAACGTGTAATCCTACTGAATTACAAATAGTTCAGTTGTCTGCTTTGCTGTATTGCTTGATTCGAATGCTTATTTGTTGTTACGCTATACCTGAGTTGGCCAATATGTCAGCAGTGCCTGCTGTACTATCGTAAAGAAATGCATGCCTATTTCATTTGAGTCCTTAACTTTTCCTCTCAACTTCATCACAAGACTGTCTTCGTAGTTTATATGAGGCCACACTGTTAAGTGCTTTCTCAGATTATTTCAACTGCTTAGATGCCTTGGCAACTTAAATATAGCGGTTGTACACTCCCTTTCAACTAGGGATGTCAACTGGGTCCCGTTTAATCCCGATTAAAGTCCACTAGTGGTATGATAGTTCAAAAGAGTTTTTGTTTTTTGAGGAAAATGAACTAGGGAGGTAGCAAAAACTAACTAGATGGGACTGGCGGATGTCGTTTATTTGCCACTTACATCCCTAGTTTCATCTTACCATTTTAATTTCTTTTCGGCTGATGCTGCTTCGAACCATTTAAATATAGTTTGCCATGCTCGGCAATAATTCGTCCGTCGTTTACCATGTAAGCTTACTGCCTGGATCATACGATAACTATCTCTTACTGATGTCCAGCAGAAACCTTTCAGGATGCCGTTCACACTAGGACACAATGTACAACCCCAGAATCTATTTGTGGAAGCAGTGCGCCATCCATGTTACCAGATGGTAGCAGTTCAGAGGCAACACCGCCGGAGAGCAGTCTGAGCACAGATATTATAGTGCTTGAGGCTCTACTAGAGGCAGAAAGAGATGGTGTGGCTGCCATGAATGAGGTAATCTTTATCTTGAGGCTGGAAATTACGGAATTAGCGGCACGCATTATGCAAGCAACCCAAGAATTGGAGGAAGTAAGAATGTTGCATTTGAAGACGGAGGAGGTCCTGCTGTTTCTGCTATCTGAAGCCCAAGGTAATCCCGGTTCTTCTTTAGATACCAGTTGAAATTGTCATTAGATTATTGTACTTGCATGTTGTGTCATGTCTCTGAATGGATTATGTGCAAGACCCCCTATGTTGTCCATGTGTTGTAATGATCCAAATTTTTAGGCGAGGTAATCCTCAGTACTTGTATGATTGACATAAGGTGAACTGTTTTTCGTGTGAGCATATTGTATTGGATGAAATAACTGTTTGACTCAGAGTGTATCCAACCTACTGAATTCGAAGATCACGGCATTTCTAAATCATAATCATATATAAAGGTGGAATAAATCTTTGTTGTGGTTTTGAAGAAATAAATAACAAAACGTATAATTATCTGTGGATATTCGTAATCGAATACAAATTGGATTTGAATTTAGTTTGCCAGGTCCCAAGGCAAACGTGAATGCTAATTCTCCCAAGTTTTGAAGGAAGCGGCTAAACACCCACTATAATTTGTGGGCTGCCCGAAGCAAGTGTTTGTGAGATGGAAATTACTGTCTACCCCTGACACTTGACATCCTTATCGACCGGATTTACACTGCTGCCGATAGGGGTAGACTAGTAACTTCAATCAGACGTGACACGACGGCCTCTGAGCCCATTCAGACACGGTGGGCGGCAAAACACATTTGATTCAAGCTCGTCCGAAAGACATGTGTCTCTTCCTCCATTTCCCCATTCATACACGGTGGGCGGCAAAACAAACTATCCTCGTCCGAAATCGATGTAGACTAATATTTTAAATAGGGGCAGATGTGTAACTTCCATCAGACGTGACACAACCGCCCTACCTATCAGGCCCGTTCATACACCGTGGGCGCCAACCGTGGCCGGCAAAACACCCTCTCCTCGCCCAAAATAGTTACCGGCAAATATTTGGGAGATACGAGATTACCGTCCTATCCCCAACCGACGCGATGTCCGAAATTTTAAACGGGGGATAAGTTCGTAACTTTCCCCCATTTCAGAGAAGCGTGTCCCAAAGTTTGAGATCCCCCCTCCCCTCCATTTCCCCATTCATACACCGTCGGCGGCACGACAACCTCCGCACTGCGGCCAGCCTCCTCCGTCCGCCACCCCATCCTCCACCTTGCCGGAGCCGCTACCCCTACCCCGTCGTCCACTACAAGAGATGGACGTCTCTCATCCACGGCGCTGGACCAGGATCCTTTCATCGCCTCCTCTCGCTTCATCGGCGCCGTCGTCCACCTTGCCGTTGCCGCTCCTACGACCGCCTCGTCCACGGCAACAGGATATATCCCCCGACCCGGCCGTCTGCCGTCTAAAGTCTTCTTCCCCGCCGCCGACAGCCATCGCACCCGCAGCACCCTCAACGTATCAGCATAGGCCTACACGGCGTCGCAAGAGAGGTGGTACTCTTCCATATGTGCTTAAGTTATTGATCTCACCCGGAAAATAGATCGTAATTTGTTTACTGTACTTTTCTTGTCCGTACCAAATCGTAGTGGCTAGTTGAAAGCAAACATTGGTTGCGAAGTAGCTTTGTCCGGTTTGCACCTTCAGATCCGCCATGGCACGGGCACTATACTCGTAAAGCTTATGGTTTCCCCCCTTTATATTCACTACCATCATCGTAGGTGCTTCGTGTCGTGCTAGCACTGCTCCTCAAGACCTCAACCCAAAGCTTACGTGTTGAAATACGAATCTGATATGATGCTCATATCACTAAAACAGAGAACGTTTAATTGGTCACCTAATGTTCCTATATTCGTTTCGAAAAGCATGTGCGCCACCCACTGGTCCAGCTAGTTCCACTTTCCTGATTTTTCTCTTGATGCTTAGGGTTTTCCCCTTTTATCTACTCTACTATGATCTGCGTAGGTGCTTTCTGTCGTACTAGCATTACTCCACCCTTCAAGCTAAACAACACAACACTCAGAATTCGAAAGCTTAGTTGTTCAAATATGATTGTGATATGATACTGATATTAGTTAACCGACACATTTAATTGGTTAGCTAAAGGTCCCACTTGAGTTTCCAAATGCATGTCGCGACATATAGAGAGACAGCATAATTGCATTTCTTTGTCACTTGTTGACCGTACTTTCTTGTCCATACCAAATCTTAGTTGTTATTTCAAAGCAAACATCGGTTGCTAACTACCCTTTGCGCGGTTTGCAGCTTCAGATCTGCCATCCCACTGCCACGGTCAACACTGTACTCATCATGCTTATGTTTTCCCCATTTTATGATGACCACAATCAGCCTACGTGGTTCGTGTCGTAATAGCACTGCTCCACCCATCGAGCTAAACAAGCTTAGTTGTACAAATTCATATCTGATATTATTGCTGATATTAGTAAAACTGAGAGATGTTTAATTGGTTAGCTAAATGTTCCTACTTTAGTTTCGAAATGCATGTGAGCCACATATGGAGAGACCGGAAAGAATAGTATTTCTCTGTGCGCTCTGGTTCATCATGGGTGGCCAACCGACATTGTATTGAAAGACTTGTAATATCTTCAATCTGCTTGCTCTTCTGCTCTTCTTTAAGATGATACTCTTCTCTTGCGGTCGACTGGTCAGGTCGAGTTGTTCTCCCTTAGTATATTTTGAATCTGTCAGGTCAGGTCGACTTGTTCTTCTTTACTATATGTTGAAGCTATCATCTGCGAAGTGTCATCACTTCTGGAGCTCTCATATTTTGAGTAGTAGGCCACATTATATTAATGCACACAACAAATTACAGCATGCATGGCATCTTTTAAAAGAATTGCAGAGATAGCACAAAGGGGTTTACAGGGAGGCAGTATTGGATTAGAATCACTTCTGCATTACAAAGAAAATCTCACTTGTTTTTATGTTTTCATGCATGTCAGATATTGAACATTATCAAAATGAATATGAGAATGGGCGCACGAGAGGAATATTGCGGAACGATCCACTGGCTAACAAACTTGGCATGGTGGAGGATGGCCTATCTTATTCACCCATCAAGGTGCTTGCTCTAACTTTGCAAAGTTGTATTGGTCGCACATATTTTGCATCTGACCTCTTGCATTACTTCTACTTTGTTACACCATCTGCTTAGTTTAAGCATCATATATGAGTATATGCCATACCTATCCATTTTCTGTACCTATTCCATGTGTCGTCACACTATGTTTTTCCAGTCAAATGTTGTTCTTTCGTAATAGATGTCCAAAAGGAAGAGGGTGAGTGCAGATCCTCAAGGAGTACAAACTAGGTATTTGGAAAAGGTAGTGATACCTGTTAAATCAGATAGATCAGCAGCCACAGAAAACACAGGCCCAACTGTACCACACTTTACCCCTACTCCAGTGGCCAAACCCCTATTAGAACTGCTGGGAGCCCAGCGTCAGGTACTGTCTATGATATCAATTCAAAATTTGAACTCCTAAATTTCTGCTTGTGCCTTACCTTCTCTCTTGTATGAAAACTAATTTCAGATGAATCTCCTTGCTCAAAGGATCATACGATCTCAAAACAATAATGGGCTCTGCATTGCTCTTGTCAGTACCTCTCTCCCTTTTGCCTTGTAACGCTGTACTTAATTAATTGCTATTTGATTATGTATCATCAGTCTGCACCTGAGCTTCATTATCCTCTGTTTCTTCCAATATTATTTGATCTATATTTACTCTTTGCAAAATGTAGAATAATGGCAACGCTTATAAAGAATTTTCTTTGGGGAATTTATTGAATTATCCTTCCATCAACATGGAGAAGGGCTTTGTCCAGCCCGTGTTAACATGTAATGTAAGTTCATCCTTCTCAAGCCTTCAAACTTTGTTCTAGTATAGATTTGGATAGGCATCATTTCCTCCACTGCTGTTTGCTTTGCTGTTTACATCTGATTGGATGTTTGCAACAACTACCAGTTTCAAATTGTAGTTGTAAAAACATGTTCCTTATGCAGAACAGATCCATTTATTTGCTTATATAATTGTGAAACCTGTTACGTGTCTCCTTGTTTCTCTTTCAGACTCGTATCTCTTACGCCAGGCAGAACTTTAGGGAAGATAGTGAGCCAAACCATCTTGAGGACAGCGAGATGACCCCAAGGTCCTGTCTTGATGAAGACAGTGAGTTGAAGCTACTCACCAGCAGGTGTGAGACAACCTCTGTGCAGTCGCTGCCTCAATCAGTTCGACTTCTTCAGTCTCAACTTAAAGCGGAAAGGCTTGCTTCAGCTCAGCTCCGACTTGAAGTCAAAGATGCAATGAAGATGTCAGAGGACTGCCGTGCGCACCATCATGCCTTAAATCTAGTGTTGATGCATCTATCGTTGACACAACTGAGGTCTACTCAGCTTCTTCAGCTGTTTGGGGGGGGGCCGACGTGGCCAGGCCTAGTGCCTTCTGAAGTGCTCTCAGTTTTGTATATTCTTTTGTTGGCGCGTTTATTTGCACTGGTGGCGAACTTTGATGCCCAGTGGATGTAATATGTGTGATAGCCGTGATAGCCTAGCGTAAGTTGCTTGCTTATTTATTTCCTTGTTGTCTTGTTTATTTGTTTGCTTGTAGTCATTGCAGTTCTTTTTCCGCGGTTTGCTAGTGGCTGCAATAACCTATTTTTTTAAAACTAGGCCACAATAACCATGGGCTAATATTTACTGTAGTGACACTGGGCCTCCTACGGGCCGTAGAAACAGTGGGCCTTCTATGGGCCTTAAAAACAGTGCGCCTTCTATGGGCCGTAGAAACAATGGGCCTTCTACGGTCCGTAGAAACAATGGGCCTTATACGGGCCGTATCATGAATGGGCCTTATACGGGCAGTATGATCGATAGGCCAAACATGGGCCAATAACAAGCCACATTATGGCCATAAACGGGCTAGAGTTGGAATCGTCCGTTCATGGGCCGACCATAACGGACCATCGTTAATAGGCCGTATTTGATGACGCTATGAAAACGGCCCAACATATTAACGGACCACAAACGGGCCGACTGTAACCACGGGCTGAATTTGGCCCACAAGCAGAAAATGACAGTAACGGGCCGTAAGTAAACGAATGCTGGAAATGAGCCCAAGAATAAATGGGCTCTGAGAAGGCCGAAAGATAACATGGGCTGGAAACGGCCCAACGGAATAACGGGCCGTTAATGGGTATAAAGTGATACACTGTTCATTACGGGCCAGTTTCACCACGGGTCGTTCATGGGTGTAAAGTGATACACTGTTCATTACGGGCCAGTTTCACCACGGGGCGTTAATAGGCCAACGGTTACATAGGGCCTCATATGGGCCGAAAGACGTCATGGGCCATACATGGGCCAGAAGTGAAACGGGCTGGAATCATATTGGGTGGCCCAGATGACGCTACTGGGCCTAATTCGGATAGGGCGTAACGGGCCTTGGGTTAGCGGGCTGTAAATGGGCTATATGCGAACAGGCCATTAACAGGCTTTACATGGGCCGGCCCGCCACCTTTTGACCAAGTCAAACGGGCCGGCCTTTTCACAGGAATGGGCCTCTGTTGGGCCGTGCCACGTGTCGACGTATCATAGGCGCCTTCTGTCCAATGAGTGGATGACATCTGTCCCAACGATGAGCCGACACGTGTTTCCTCCAGCCAATGATGATTTTACACGTGGAAAATCCCCATTGGTCGGGGCTGTTAACGGGTTATCGGATCCAAAACCTGACCCGATAGCTTAACGGCGTTCCGTTATGGTGGATGCCACGTGTCGGTCACCCTTGACGAAAGCACTTCTGTGACGCGGGATTTATCGTCATGGAAGTGGACACTTCCGTGATGATAATTTTGGTATTGTCATAGAACACTTCTACGACAGCACAGGTATGACTATCTTGATTCTGTCATAAAATCGTCATGGATGTACATGCATGACAGAAAATGCGACCTACTGTGACAAACACGTATCATCACGGAAGTGTATTTTTTTTGTAGTGATACATGGTGAATTATATATATGTATATATATATTTGTTGTGTGTCCAGTAGCTCTGAAAGTCAAGATGAGTGATCGTGCATGGATGTACACCGGTCACACTGGTCAGAACAAATGGAGCACTGAATGGTTCACAAAAACCAAGGGGTTTGTGCAAGCCGCATTTGCAAATGGCCAGAGGAAAACCTGGTGCCCCTGTTTACGGTGCGGCAATTGGGAAAAGAGGACAGAGGCTGAAATGGGCAAACACCTCCAGAAGAGTGGTTTTACGCCCGATTATACGGTGTGGACATATCATGGTGAGTCTGCCCAACGTGACCGAGCTGAGGTGGATCGTCGTCGCACCGACGAGCATGGTACCGGGATGGAAAACATGGTGCAAGACTTCAATGATGCTCGGGATTCGGACAAGGAGATGGAGGAATCTGCAAAGGCCTTCAATGAAATGTTGGAGTCTTCAAAACGTCCGCTCCACGAGCACACTAAGCTTTGTCAGTTGGATGCCATCTCACAAGTAATGGCTCTGAAGGCTCAGTTCAACTTGGGCAGAGAATGCTACGACGCAATGATGACAGTATTTGGACACTTTCTACCCAAAGGCCATGTAATGCCTGCAAACCTATACCCGTCGGACAAAATCCTCCATGCACTGAAGATGCCCTATGAGAAGATACATGCCTGTGAGAAAGGATGTGTCTTATTTAGGCTTGACTATGCGGACTTGAACTATTGTCCCATTTGCAAGTCTTCCAGGTATGTTGTGGTAGACAACGGTATGGGTGAGAAGACATAGACCAAAATCCCCGTTAGTGTTCTTCGGTATATGCCAATCGTACCAAGACTTCAACGTCTTTTCATGGTCGAAGAGACGGCCAGACATGGCACAAAACGGGCAAAAGAACCGAACTAGATGCAGATGGGAATCTAATGATCGTACACACATCGGATGGTGCTGCGTGGAAAAAGTTTGATGAATTACATGCTGACAAAGCGGCAGATCCGAGGCATCCTCGAGTCGGCATGAGCACGGATGGGTTCAGTGTGTTTGGTCTGACGG
This sequence comes from Triticum aestivum, assembly GCF_018294505.1. Classification (NCBI taxonomy): domain Eukaryota; kingdom Viridiplantae; phylum Streptophyta; class Magnoliopsida; order Poales; family Poaceae; genus Triticum; species Triticum aestivum. The sequence continues at coordinate 383,301,412 of NC_057811.1, read as the reverse complement.
CAGCCCAATACAGTTGTTGGCCCGTATTTGTCTTTCCACTCAATCTCTCCCCCCCCAGACAGATTATGCAAAGAAAGAACATTTTCCTGACATTGATAATTCCAGGGCCCAACTATCTGGGGAAAAATATGAATGTGTACATGCAGCCGCTTAAGGACGGATTGCAAGAAGCCTGGGATAATGGGTTCAAGACATACGGCGCCTATAGCAAATGGAACTTCATAATGCGTGTCTGGTACATGTACTCGACGCATGACTTGCCGGCATATGCGCTATTCGTTGGCTGGTGTGTGCATGGAAGGTTCCCGTGCCCCACATGCAAGGGAGCTCTTGAGTTTCGTTGGCTTCAAGCCGGTCGCAAGTTTTCTTGCTTCGACATGCATAGACAGTTCCTGGATCCCCGCCATAAGTTCAGGAAAGACAAGAAGAACTTCATCAGAGGTAGAGTTGTCAAAAACACTGCACCACCTGCGTTGACAGGCCAACAGACCCTGGATCATTTAAACGCTCTCGAGCCAGATCAAGAGCGTCCAGGGTACTTCAAGGGGTATAATTCTAAGCACGCCTGGACTCACAAGACATGCGTATGGGATCTGCCTTACTTCAAAGACCTCCTTTGCCCACACAACATCGACGTGATGCACACTGAGAAGAATATCGCCGAGGCACTTTTTGGTACATTGTTCGGCATAGATGGGAAGTCAAAGGATAATACTAAGGCTAGAGTCGATCTGGAGGCGCTATGTGATAGGCCGTTACAAAACATGAAAGAACCCAAAGGAAAGCAGAACTGGACGAAGCCAAATACATGGTTCAATCTTGGAAGGCCAGCTATGAGAGCAATTATCTTGTGGGTGAAAATGCAGTTGATGTTCCCCGATGGGTATGCAGCGAATCTAAAAAGGGGAGCGAGTCTTGATAAATTGAAGATATTTGGTCTCAAGAGTCATGATTGGCACATATGGATTGAGCGGGTAATGCCGGTGATGTTGCGTGGCTTCATCCCTGAGGATGAATGGCTAGTACTGGCAGAACTCAGCTATTTCTTCCGTGTTCTTTGTGCGAAAGAACTATCGCCTGGCGTGCTAGAAGAAATGGAAGAGTTGGCGCCGGAGTTGATCTGCAAGTTAGAGAAGATATTTCCACTGAGCTTCTTTAATCCAATGCAGCATTTGATTTTGCATCTCCCGACCGAGGCAAGATTGGGGGGGCCCGTGCAAAATCGTTGGTGCTACCCAACTGAGAGGATGCAGAAGACGCTTCGACAAAAATGTAAAAATAAACGTAGAAATGAAGCATCGATGGCTGAGGCATTCATCACTGAGGAGGCGGCAAACTTCGTGACAGCACACTACGAAGCCAAAAATCGTCATTTGCATAATCCGAAGCCTCGGTACAATGCTGATGAACCTCAAAAGGGTGGATCCAACCTCAACCTATTCAAAGGGAATCTCGCACCAGCCAGTGGTTCGAAACCAGTATCTTTGGATAAAGAAGAATGGCGGACCATTACGTTGTATATCTTCAACAACCTGACAGTAGTGCGGCCGTACATCGAGTAAGTTCTCGGTACATTGTTTCGCAACTTCTATTTCCTTTGAACTGCTCTTATTCCTGGATATTTCATACAATCGATATGTCGCCATATTCTCGTATGGAGCGGTGATCCAAAAGGATTCCGTCGAAGAGTATGAGCTTCTCGCAAAGCAAGGAGGCGGCTATCCCGGTTTCATCTCTTGGTTCAAACAAACGGTAATTTCTATTAGACCATTTCATTTCATTCACTAATTTCTGCCTAATGCAACAATCCTTTCGTATTAAACTTGTAGGCTAATTCAGAGTCTATGGACGCTGAATTGAGACAAGTCGCTAATGGTTTTTGACTATAAGGTCCGTTCATTTGACAAATACGACATCAACGGGTATCGCTTTCGTACCTATGGCAAAGAGCTATCTATAGCCGACCGAAAGTCTACAAATTGTTGTGTATCTACTATCGGCGAAGGAGGTATCGAGTATTATTGGAGAGTTGAAGAAATTTATGAACTTCTATTCTATGGTGACAACCCACCGAATGTCGTACTCTTCAAATGTTATTGGTTTCAGTTGAAGGAGACTAGAAGGACTCATGAACATATAGGGCTAGTTGAAATCAAACAAAGCACCCATTTAGATGTTCCTGATGTCTATATTATGGCTCAACAGGCGACCCAAGTATTCTATCTACCATGGGCCTGCAAAACTAATCCAAATCTGAAAGGTTGGGATGTCGTTTATGAAGTGCCGCCACGTGCTAGACTATCTCCCCCAAAGGAAGAGGATTATGAACCTCACATTAACCCAGACACATATGAAGGAGAATTCTTCCAAGAGACACATCTTTCCAAAAAGCGTTTCAAGAACCGCTATACTTCACCCCAAAACATTGAAGTAGATAGCGACAGTGAATCCGACATCAACCCAGAGGAGGAACAAGAAGAGCCGGAACAAGAAGAGGTTACTGCTGCGGATGACCTGTCAATGCTTGACCGATTACGTCAAGGTGGCCTTCCACATGTTGATGCCACTGAACCCTATGAGCCCGTCATTGATTATAGTGATGATGATGATTACGCATTTATTGATGATAGTGATCGAGATTATTAGTAGTGTCATGTATTCAATTTTTTTATGTTGTACTTGATGATGATACACTTAAGTGATATACATATTATTATTCATGTCAGTATTTTTTATGTTGTACTAATTTCGTTTACTCTTTTTCATGGCAGGTGTTGAAAGATGGTGGCCGCTGGTCGGGAGCGCTCCGAGGCCCCTTCTTCGTCGGCGCGTGGTGGGACGTCTTCCATTCCACACGCACCTCTCTGTCGAGTGTTGCTGGACAGTATGGCGACACCGCTGGGCCCTTCTTCGTCGACAGCGGTGCCCAGCAGGGGACGAGGTAAGGGAGGGAAGAAGAGAGGAGTTGGAGCACGTGGTCGCGGGAGAGGAGGTAGGGTGACTGCTAGGGCGCCTTCCTCGCCGCCACCCCCAGCTGTTTCACCCGAGCACGTGACTAGGGTGGACTCGTCCGAGGAGGAGGCTACACGGACTCCGGTCCACGAGCCTTCGGCCCACGAGCCTCGGGTCGACGGGCCTTCGGCCCACGAGACTCCGGAGGAGCACACGTCTGGATGGGGTACCTGGCCGGATGAGCCTGAGGGGCCGAGTGGCCATGCTGATGATGGCGGGGAGCCGACTGATATTGAGGAGGAGGGGGCACCGTCTACCAGCATGGTCATACACGGCTCCCGTCCGTGCCGGCGACCCGCGAGCAGAGGTGGTTGATTTTCCCTGATGGGGAGAGGTAAGTGCATTTAATCTTTTTGTACCTTCTGCATTCATGTTTCTTCAAATATCTAATGCGTTGGCCTTGTCATGCTGTAGGGGTTGGGACCACCATCATAGTGTCCGCCGGCCCAACTCCGTCCTTGGAGTGCTTTGCCGGCAAAACTTCCCAGGGTTTGTCACGTTGCCTGGTGAGGGTTGGCTTCCAGAGCTTGGATTGAGCTGGGAGCACTACTTGGCTGCCCCGGCCCCGCCGGGTGAGATTATCGACGGTGTCTTCTGCGACACGAGGGCCGATGTGGTGATCAGAAAGTTCTGGGTAATTTCTCCTTTACACATTTAAAAATCTTCAACTAGCTAGTTATTAATTGTACTAATCAATATTGTCTCATTTGATTGCAGACATTCTACAGGTGTGAGGAGGGATACGAGGAGGAGGCGGCAAATGTTATCGAGAACGTCTGCAAGCGCCTACTACAGAACTTACGGCACGAGGCTCGGGTGCAGGCTGTTCGAGACTACTACGCCTTGCATGGTATCAAGAAGCCCAAGCCGGCGTGTCGCGATAAGTTCCTAAGTAAGGAGCAGTACATGAAGGTAATTCTTAAGGCCTTGTACTTACTTCCTTCATTCAGTAATTCATAGCAGTAGCGCTCAAGTTTCTATTTGCTAACTTAGGCGCCTCCGAGATGGTGTGCGGATCGGATGGATTGTTGGGAGGTGTTTGTCAATGAGTGGTGCTCAAAAGAATGGCTAGCTGTCCACAACGCGGCCAAGGACAAACGTGCCCAAATGGAAGGTGTGCCACACCATCAAGGCAGCTCCAACTTATATCAGTTAGGGCGGAACTCGGTATGTGGTTTGCTTCACGATTCATGCAATTCATTCATCATGCTAGCCTGAGCCCTTTAATTACTAATTTACTTTGTTTCTCTTTCAGGCACGCTACAATAAGGCGGATAAGGTGCCAGAGGTGTACGACCTGTATGCCATGGCCCACACTGCCTCTTTCAAGAAAGTCAAGGCATTCTCTCCGTCTGACCTCGATGATGCAAACAACTTCACCAACATCTCCTCCCACGACAAGCTCGTGAAATATAGAGATGAGGGGAAGGCGAGGAAAGGGGAGGACTTTAACCCGAGCCAGGGTCCCATTGATCCAGAGCTGGTGATGGTATCTGGTGGCGGGAGGTCCCATGGCTCCATAGCCATTGGAGATGGACTTATCCATTGTCCTAGCACTCTCCCGGAGATCAAGGCGCGCCAGTCGAGCTCCGCTCCTGAGATAAGGCCTCGTGAACGGCCAGTCCAACTCGCCATCAAGGTTAGTTATACGTACTCAGCTATCTTTCTCCATTACATTGTGTGTGCTTCCATCAATGATTACAAATGGTAACGAGGAGTGGTGTTGCAGGCTGCTATACAGAGTGAGAGAGATAGAACGGAGAAACTTCTGGCGGAGGCGGCGGAGAGGCAGCGGGAGTTGGAGGAGAGGACGACAAAGATGTTGGAGGAGGAGAGGGCACGGAATGACATGCAGGCAAGGGCCTTGTACGAGCTCCTTGTGGTAAGTTTCTTCTGCAGATTAGCCAAAACATTCATGTAGTGTTTGTCTCATTACTAACTAGTATGACTGAGTCATCAAAACCAAATGTGCAGTCTGTGTGCGAGAAGACCGGTCAGACCGCTCCGCCGATGCCAGTGATTGCTCCTAGGACCACGGTGAGTTTAATTTGAATGGACATTACTTGCTAGTCTTAACATTTGAGTGTCATCATGCTAACGAGACATTGGAAATGATCTTTGGTGCAGCGTAACTCCAGACAAGCATCGCATGGTCCTTCTCCAGCTACCGGCACGAGCCAGCCCGCTCCTACACCTCCATGATCATGGTAAGTTTCTCTAGTGTTTTGCTTAACAAATGCATAAAGACCTAGACTTAGCCTTATTTCCTCCAATATGCTTACCACAATGACCTAGAGTTAGCTTCTTTTCCTCCAAAATGACTTAATAAGCTTGCTGACCTCCAAAACCATCCATTTTACCTAAGTTATCTCTAAAACGATCTATACTTAGCTTTGTTTCCTCCAAAATGACCTAAGTTAGCTCTAATATGCTTAGTTAACTAGGTTTGCTCAATAATGACATGTACTTAGCTTACTTATGTCAAAATGGCATAATTAGCTTAGTTAGCTCATAAACAATCCATTTTACCTAAGTTAGCTCTAAAATGACCCACTTTATCTTAGTTAGCTCATAAATGATCCATTTTACCCAAGTTAGCTCTAAAATGACCCATTTTACCTAGACTAGCTCCAAAATGATCCATTTTACCTATGTTACCTCTAAAATGACCCATTTTACCTAGGTTAGCTCCAAAATGACCCATCTTACCAAAGTTAGCTCCAAAATGACGCATTTTACCCAAGTTAGCTCTAAAATGACCCATTTTACCTAGATTAGCTCATAAATGATCCATTTCACCTAGGTTAGCTCACAAACGATCCATTTTACCTAGTTTAGCTCCAAAATGACCCATCACACCTAGGTTAGCTCTAAAATGATGCATTTTAACTAAGTTAGCTCATAAACGATCTATTTCACCTAGGTTAGCTCATAAACGATCCATTTCACCTAATTTATCTCAAAAACGATCCATTTCACCTAGGTTAGCTCCAAAATGACCCATCTTACCTAGGTTAGCTCATAAACGATCTATTTCACCTAGGTTAGCTCATAAACGATCCATTTCAACTAGGTTAGCTCATAAATGATCCATTTCACCTAAGTTAGCTCATCAACCCCTACCTTCCGGAGGTGATGCAACACCCTCGAACCATTGAGATGCATGATGGGGGTGCTTCACATCCGAGATGTTCAAGGGCCAAGGAGGACCGGAAGCGTGGAGGCCAAGCTCGAAGCGGTGCAGCAGGAGGTCTTAAAGTGCCAAGGTATGGTGGATCTGTAACATCCCAAAATTTCAATTTGGAATGTTATACATAGGACATCGTATGCATATCATATTTTATTTGCTTTTCGTTTGCGATCCTAGGAAATCTTAAGCGACTCAAGGACCCACGGAGAGAGTTGGGGATTTCATTCATTTTCATATTTGAATTTTCTCAAATATTGAAAATAGGATCATATTGATTTTAATTAATTTTTCTCTCTGAAAATATTTCATTATAAAAATAAAAGAGAGGAGGTAATATGAATTCTCCAAAATAAAAGAAATATAGGAGGGAAAATGTTAAAATCAAATAAATTATTTATTTGGATTTTATTGCTATTATATTTGAATTAGAAAAATATGCATTTTTTCAAAATTGCATTTTTAGGCCAAGAAAATGTTCACTTTGTTCTAAATATTTTATTTAGAAGGTGAAAATTGTTTTTGGCATTCTTAGATTTTTATATTTCTTTAGGATTTTTCTTTTGGTGGAATTATTTTAAAAAAATCTCCGGATCGACTGGGCCAAAGCCCAGCCGGCCCAACGCGCGCCACCGCCCCCGCGTCGCGAGCCGTGCTCGCGCCGGACTTGCCAGAGTCCGACTCCGCCCCGACCGCCGTTGCCCCTCCCCTCCTTAAATACCGGCCACCACGGCCCCTCTTCACCTCGTTCCGCTCCACCGCCGCACCCCGCCGCCGAGCCCACGCCGCGCCGCAATCCGCCGCCACCGCTGCTCCGCCGTGCGCCGCCTGCCCCTCCGCCCGCGCAGCCGCGCCGCCACCCGCGCAGCCCGCTGCCTCGCCGTTCACCGGAAATCCCGCCGCCGCCGTCGTATTTTTCCGGTTTAGGTAAAAACCGTCTCGGTTTTTTTTAAAACCCTAGATCGTTTATTTATTTATTTAGATCGGTTCGGTTTTTCTTCGGTGTAGTTATTTAGTGTTTATTCGTTTCAACGAACGAATTCACTCGTTCGTCTCTGTTAGCAGACGTTGGTCCGATGGATTTTTCTTTTTATTTTCTTTTTTCTGCCAGGGACCTATCCGTGATTACTTTTATCGCAGATCAGCCCCTGATCTTCAAACCCTCGTAACTTCTAAACCGTTTGTCCAAATCCAGTCAAACCAATGCCAAAATCTTCGTCTCGAGCCCCTCTTTCTGTTTAATCAACTTGAACAAGGTTTTCACTATTTAAAATTTGGTTTCAAGCAGATTTGAATTTGAAGTTCTTTTGATCGTAGTTTCAGTTCCGTAGCTCCGATTCGATTGATTCTTTTTGCAAATCGAAGCTCTTCAGTGGAGTTTTCAGATTTTACCTTCTTATTTGAGTTTTACCCTTGCATCTATGCTTGAGTGCTTATGTATGCTATTTTTTGTTTGCGATAGAATTCCAGGAGTGAGAAGCGTGCTACTACGAGTCTCTACGGTTTGCGGATCGTCAGCAAGGCAAGTAACACATTGACCATAATCTTTTCATACCCAATTTTTATGCATTAGTTACAACCCTCAAACACTGCATGATTAGGATGTGATTAACTTGTGGGTATTGGGAAGTAGATGATGAGGTAGAACCTATTGCCCTTTTATTATCAAACCCTCGGGAGTTACTTCTACGTTATGCTTATGTTGCTAAGCTATGCTCGTAGACGTGGATTGGGTTAAGCGTATCCATGACAGATGTGAGATTGTTAATTCATGGTTAACTTAAGGTGGCTACTTAAACACACATCTGGGTGGATTGGTTGCGGGCACCTGGGGATATACCAGTGCTGTCCTTTTTGGTTTGCCACCCAGGCTCAAAGGGATCATAAGATTATTCATGCTAGAAACTTCCGTGTGCAGCCACAAGCTATTGTGGGCTCTAGCATAGTTGAGTACGTTGCATGACCTCTTTTAGTGGTGGGCTAGCAGATGTAGGGGAAAGTAGGTGTAACTGTCCACCTAGGGTAAAGAGTTAATGTTTCTGAAAGACTGTGTCTCGGTCATCCGTTTCTCAAACACCATGTAGTGCGAGAAATCCAACGGAGGAGATTGAGTCTTGTGGGGAAAAGAGCGCAAACCTCTGCAGAGTGTACAAACTAATCATGGTTAGCCGTGCCCCTAGTTATGGACATCTTGAGTATCTGGTTCTTGGATTATCATGTTGATCTCATCACTCTAAATTAATTTGTTGGGTTGTTAATTACTTCTTAATTGGGATTGAGATGGGGATTTACCATTCTCAATGTTTATCAACTACCATGATAGTTAAATAAAATACATTCCTTTGTTGTAGGGAAAAAATGGCTTTTCGCAAAACATTATAACCATAGAGCCTCCACCAGCCATATATGCATGTAGTGATAGCATTTACTTGTTCATTGCTCTACTGTGTTATCTTGCCAGCATATTCCATGTGCTGACCCGTTTCGGGCTGCAACATATCATCTTGCAGACTTTTCAGACGAAGAGTAAGGTGCAATAGGTCATTGTCGTGCACTTGGCTATGCCGTTGGAGTTGATGGACTCACTTTATCTTCCAAGCCTTCCGCTCTTATCTTATTTAGATGGCCTTAAGCCATATTTATTGTAATAAGTTCTCTTTTGAGACATTCGATGTAATAAGTGTGTGATTGCACTCTGTTATAAATCCTTCGAGTACTGTGTGTGTCAGCATTACCGATCCAGGGATGACACTTATGCACAGAGATTTGACCGTCTGAGGTCCGATCGCTATAAGATGGTATCAGAGCACACGCTGATTGTAGGACACGACCACTAAGTTAAGCCATAGGTCACTCTTCTCTACTCATTTCAGACCCCTCTCCATTTTCTACTCTATAGGATGGCGGACTCAAGGAACAAGTTTGCACAACCGGATGAAGACACAACTTTCGGGAGACACTTGAAGGGAGTCACTAGGTACCTGAACATCGGAATATCAAGCTTCACCGGGACCTACACCGCCACTTTACCAGAAGAGGAGCGTTGGATGATTCCAGTTCAAGTTCCAGGAAGGACATTCACGCCAGTCACGGAGCCCATAGAGTTTTCCTTTGATGCACCAACCTGGAGTCTAGGTAGGAGCATGGCAGCCGACATCGCCATGGGACGCATAAGCGAAGTTTATCACAAGGATCTTAAGGACACTATCTACCAGATATGTGGGCGCCGAGATGAGCAATGGGAGGTGATCAGCACCAGGAGGGACAGATCCATTGCAGCTTTCATCCAGGAGTTAAACCAGCACATTCGTCGCCAGGAGAACCAGATGTGCGCAAGCATGATAGATTTGAAGAAGGTGATGACCCAGAACATGGATCTAGAAGAGGAACTCAAGTCTACACGCAACGGATATGAGGAGGAAATCGCAATACTAGTGGAGAAGAATGACGACCTGACGAGGAAGCTAGGAGTATTCATAGGAGACCACACGCCAGGAGGAGATGGCGACCAACCTAGTGCTACCTCTTGAGCACTGCATTGGTTTTTCCCTTGAAGAGGAAAGGGTGATGCGGCAAAGTAGCGTAAGTATTTCCCTCAGTTTTGAGAACCAAGGTATCAATCCAGTAGGAGACCACACGCAAGTCCCTCGTACCTACACAAACAAATAAGAACCTTGCAACCAACGCGATAGAGGGGTTGTCAATCCCTTCACGGCCACTTGCAAAATTGAGATCTGATAGAGATAATAAGATAAACATTTTTGGTATTTTTATGATATAGATTGAAAGTAAAGATTGCAAAGTAAAAATAGATTGGAACTTATATGATGGAGAATAGACCCGGGGGCCATAGGTTTCACTAGTGGCTTCTCTCAAAATAGCATAAGTATTACGGTGGGTGAACAAATTACTGTCAAGCAATTGATAGAATAGTGCATAGTTATGAGAATATCTAGGCATGATCATGTATATAGACATCACGTCCGCGACAAGTCGACCGAAACGATTCTGCATCTACTACTATTACTCCACACATCGACCGCTATCCAGCATGCATCTAGAGTATTAAGTTCATAAGAACAGAGTAGCGCATTAGGCAAGATGACATGATGTAGAAGGATAAACTCAAGTAATATGATATAAACCCCATCTTTTTATCCTCGATGGCAACGATAAAATATGTGTGGTTTCCCCTTCTGTCACTAGGATCGAGCACTGCATGATTGAACCCAAAGCTAAGCACTTCTCCCATTGCAAGAAAGATCAATCTAGTAGGCCAAACCAAACTGATAATTCGAAGAGACTTGCAAAGATATTAAATCATACATAAAAGAATTCAGAGGAGATTCAAATATTGTTCATAGATAATCTTGATCATAAACCCACAATTCATCGGATCTCGACAAACACACCGCAAAAAGAGTTACATCGAATAGATCTCCAAGAAGATCGAGGAGAACTTTGTATTAAGATCCAAAGAGAGAGAAGAAGCCATCTAGCTAATAACTATGGACTCGAAGGTCTGAGGTAAACTACTCACACATCTTCGAAGAGGCTGTGGTGTTGATGTAGAAGCCCTCCATGATCGATGCCCCCTCCGACGGAGCGCCGGAAAAGGACCCAAGATGGGATCTCACGGGTACAGAAGGTTGCGGCGGTGGAAATAGGTTTTCGTGGTGCTCCTGGATGTTTTCGGGGTATATGGAGAAAGAAGTAGGTCGGTGGAGCTGCGGGGGGGCCCACGAGGGTGGGGGGCATGCCCAGGGGGCAGGCGCGCCTCCCTGCCTCGTGGCCTCCTTGCTTCTTTCTTGACGTCCACTCCAAGTCCCCTGGATCACGTTTGTTCCAAAAATAACTCTCCCGAAGGTTCCATTCCGTTTGGACTCTGTTTGATATTCTTTTTCTGCGAAACACTGAAATAGGAAAAAAATAGCGATTTGCACTGGGCCTTCGGTTAATAGTCTAGTCCCAAAATAGTATAAAAGTGCTTAGTAAAGCCCATTAAACATCCAAAATAGATAATATAATAGCATGGAACAATCAAAAATTATAGATATGTTGGAGACGTATCAAGCATCCCCAAGCTTAATTCCTGCTTGTCCTCGAGTAGGTAAATGATAAAAACAGAATTTTTGATGTGGAATGCTACCTAGCATATTTCTTATTGCAATTTTCTTTATTGTGGCATGAATGTTCAGATCCGAAAGATTCCAGATAAAAGTTTAATATTGACATGAAAATAATAATTCAAGCATACTAACAAAGCAATCATGTCTTCTCAAAATAACATGGCCAAAGAATGTTATCCCTACAAAATCATATAGTCTGGCTATGCTCTATCTTCATCACACAAAATATTTAAATCATGCACAACCCCGACGAGAAGCCAAGCAATTGTTTCATACTTTTGATGTTCTCAAACTTTTTCAATCTTCACGCAATACATGAGCGTGAGCCATGGACATAGCACTATATGTGGAATAGAATGGTGGTTGTGGAGTAGACAAAAAGGAGAAGATAGTCTCACATCAACTAGGCGTATCAACGGGCTATGGAGATGCCCATTAATAGATATCAATGTGAGTGAGTAGGGATTGCCATGCAACGGATGCACTAGAGCTATAAGTGTGTGAAAGCTCAACAAAAGAAACTAAGTGGGTGTGCATCCAACTTGCTTGCTCACGAAGACCTAGGGCATTTTGAGGAAGCCCATCATCGGAATATACAAGCCAAGTTCTTATAATGAAAAATTCCCACTAGTATATGAAAATGACAACATAGGAGACTCTCTATCATGAAGAACATGGTGCTACTTTGAAGCACAAGTGTGGTAAAAGGATAGTAACATTGTCCCTTCTCTGTTTTTCTCTCCTTTTTATTGTTTGGGCCTTTTCTCTCTTTTTTTATGGCCTCTTTTTTATTTCTTTTTCTTTTCGTCCGGAGTCTCATCCCGACTTGTGGGGGAATCATAGTCTCCATCATCCTTTCCTCACTTGGGACAATGCTCTAATAATGATGGTCATCACACTTTTATTTACTTACAACTCAAAAATTACAAATCAATACTTAGAACAAAATATGACTTTATATGAATGCCTCCGGCGGTGTACCGGGATATGCAATGAATCAACAGTGACATGTATGAAAGAATTATGAATGGTGACTTTGCCACGAATACGATGTCAACTACATGATCATCCAAAGCAATATGATAATGATGGAGCGTGTCATAATAAACGGAATGGTGGAAAGTTGCATGGCAATATATCTTGGAATGGCTATGGAAATGCCATAATAGGTAGGTATGGTGGCTGTTTTGAGGAAGGTATATGGTGGGTGTATGACACTGGTGAAAGGTGCGCGGTATTAGAGAGGCTAGCAATGGTGGAAGGGTGAGAGTGCGTATAATCCATGGATTCAACATTAGTCATAAAGAACTCACATACTTATTGCAAAAATCTATTAGTTATCCAAACAAAGTACTACGTGCATGCTCCTAGGGGGATGGATTGGTAGGAAAAAACCATCGCTCCTCCCCGACCGCCACTCATAAGGAAGACAATCAATAAATAAATCATGCTCCGACTTCGTCACATAACGGTTCACCATACGTGCATGCTACGGGAATCACAAACTTTAAAACAAGTATTTCTCAAATCCACAACTACTCAACTAGAATGACTCTAATATCACCATCTTCATATCTCAAAACAATTATGAAGTATCAAACTTCTCATAATATTCAATGCACTCTATATGATAGTTTTTATTATACCTATCTTGGATGCTCATCACTTAAGGACCAAAATTTTAACCAAAGCAAATTACCATGCTGTTCTAAAAGACTCTCCAAATAATATAAGTGAAGCATGAGAGATAAATTATTTCTATAAAATAAAACCACCGCCGTGCTCTAAAAGATATAAATGAAGCACTAGAGCAAAATTTTCTAGCTCAAAAGATATAAGTGAAGCACATAGAGTATTCTAATAAATTCCGATTCATGTGTGTCTCTCCCAAAAGGTGTGTACAGCAAGGATGATTGTGGTAAACTAAAAAGCAAAGACTCAAATCATACAAGACGCTCCAAGCAAAACACATATCATGTGGTGAATAAAAATATAGCATCAAGTAAAGTTACCGATGGACGAAGACAAAAGAGGGGATGCCTTCCGGGGCATCCCCAAGCTTAGGCTTTTGGTTGTCCTTGGATTTTTCCTTGGGGTGCCTGGGGAATCCCCAAGCTTAGGCTCTTTCCACTCCTTGTTCCATAATACATCAAATCTTTACCCAAAAACTTGAAAACTTCACAACACAAAACTCAACAGAAAATCTCATGAGCTCCGTTAGCGAAATAAAACAAACCACCACTTTAAGGTACTGTAATGAATTCATTCTTTATTTATATTGGTGTTAAACCTACTGTATTCTAACTTCTCTATGGTTGATAACCTCCGATACTAGCCATAGATTCATCAAAATAAGCAAACAACACACGAAAAACAGAATCTGTCAAAAATAGAACAGTCTGTAGTAATCTGCTTCTAACGCAAACTTCTGGAACTCAAAAAAATCTACAAAAACAGTAAGTCCTAGATAATTTGTTTATTGATCTACTGCAATTGGAATCAGTATTTTATCACATTCTGGTGATGTTTAACAATTGTTTTCGTGAGCAGAAAGTTTCTGACTTTTTCAGCAGGATCAAATAACTATCATCCAAGAAGAGCCTATAGGTTTTACTTGGCACAAACACTAATTAAAACATAAAACAACATCTAACCAGAGGCTAGAACCAAAAATCAAGGAAAAAAAATAAAATTGGGTTGCCTCCCAACAAACGCTATCGTTTAACGCCCCTAACTAGGCATAAAGGCAAGAATAGATCTAGGTATTATCATCTTTGGTATGCAATCCATAAGTACCTATCATAATAGATTCATAAGGTAATTTAATTTTATTTCTAGGAAAGTGTTCCATGCCTTTCCTTAACGGAAATTGGAATCTAATATTCCCTTCTTTCATATCAATAATTGCACCAATCGTTCTAAGGAAAGGTCTACCAAGAATAATAGGACATGAAGGATTGCAATCTATATCAAGAACAATGAAATCTACGGGCACATAATTCCTATTGGAAACAATAAGAATATCATTAATTCTTCCCATAGGTTTCTTAATGGTGGAATCCGCAAGGTGCAAATTTAAAGAACAATCATCAGATTCACAGAAACCTTACACATCACACAAAATTTTCGGAATCGTGGAAACACTAGCACCCAAATCACACAAAGCATAGCATTCATGATCTTTAATTTTAATTTTAATAGTAGGTTCCCACTCATCATAAAGTTTTCTAGGGATAGAAACTTCCAATTCAAGCTTTTCTTCATAGGATTGCATTAAAGCATCAACGATATGTCTGGTAAAAGCCTTATTTGACTATAAGCATGCAGAGAATTTATTAAAGAACAATTATCATAATTAAATTCCTTGAAATCCAAAATAGTGGGTTCATTGCTATGTAAAGTTTTGACCTCTTCAATCCCACTTTTACCAATTTTTGCATCAAGATCTAAAAACTCCGAATCATTGGGACGCCTTTTAACTAAAGTTGACTCATCTCCAGTCCCATCATTATCAAGATTCATATTGCAAAACAAAGATTTAATAGGAGATACATCAATCACTTTCAGATCTTCATCCTTATTACCTTCTAGCTGTAACACCCCGCATGTAACTTGCCATATTTGTAACTCCGACTCTTGCCATTTCGGCTATGTGTTATGATTTTCCCTCCGTTGTCGGGTTTTGTCTTTCGTTTTGTATTTTGTCATGTCATGCATTTTCATATCATGTCATCATGTGCATTGCATTCGCATACGTGTTCGTCTCATGCATCCGAGCATTTTCCCCGTTGTCCGTTTTGCAATCCGGCGCTCCTATCTCCTCCGGTGCACCCCTCTTGTTTTCTTTCGGGTGCGTGTGTCAAACTTTCTCGGAATGGACCGAGGCTTGTCAAGTGGCCCTAGTATACCACCCGGAAACCACCGGTCAAGTTTCGTTCCATTCGGAGGTCGTTTGGTACTCCAACGGTTAACCGGGCATCCGCAAAGTCCAATTGAGTGTCTAGCAAAAACACCCTCTAAAACCAGCCCAAAACCCACCAAATTCTCTTCCATGCTCTAGGTCGTTCGATCACGATCGTGTGGGCGAAAACGGCACCTCATTTGCAACCTCCTAGCTCCCTCTACCTATAATATGTGGGCATCCCGAGATACATTCTCAGTCCAACCCTAGAAAAAATCCCTCCGCGCCGCCGGACGCGTCCGTACCCCGCCGGACACGTCCGCCGCCGCGCCCCGACGAATCGCAGCACGCCACGTCGCCTCCTCCCTCTCCCCACGCCGCCGGCCCGCCGGGCCCAGGCGGGGCCCGCCCGGACCGATCCGCCGCCG
>NC_057811.1:383281320-383285171 GCF_018294505.1 Triticum aestivum | reverse complement strand
TCCCTCCGGCCGCTCCACCTCCGCGCCGCCCTCCGGCGTCCATCTCCTCCGCCGGCGCCCGCCTCCTCTTCTCTCCCGACCGGCGACGAGCACGAGCCCGAGAACGGCTCGATCCGATCTGGTAGCCGTGCGTTGACCTCTCCTCGCCCCCTTTTTTTTCCTAAGTCCTCAAATATCTACAGCATCTTGCCATGTTCACGTTGTCATAACTCCTTGCATGTAGATCCGATTCGCGCGTGTAATATGTCAAATTGTTCGTATCGTGATGCTCTTCATTTTGTTTAATTGCACCATGTTCATTAGAGGTCATCTTGATGCCCAAATCTCTGTTGGAAGAGGGCTAGTTGCTGTTATTCTCTGGTTCTTGACAGAACTTGGAGATTTGTCATTTTTGTATCATTTAATCTGTGCATCTTATGGGCATGAGCTCTACATGTGTTTTGAAGTATACCATGCCATCTTTCCAGTGGTGTAGTCCATGTATTTTTGTGATCTCCGTGGTTACTAGCACAAGCATGCAAAGTAGGCCCCGTAATATTTCTGATTTCAGGGACAGTGATTTCTTTAAGTCCTTGTCTGCTGTAATTTTGTTGCCATGTAAACTTGATGCTACAGAGAGATCCATGCATATTTTGGAGATGTTCAGTAAGGATGTTTTGTATCTATAGTTGTAATTCATCCGTTCCTGCAATTGTTTGCAATTATAGAGTGCCATAGCATGACTCAATCTTGCTCTACTTTTGCTATAAAATATTTCTGGCGGATTCTTAACATGATATGCAATTTTGCCAAGCTTATTGTAGTTGATCCATACAAGCTATGCTATTGTTCTTGCCATGGTTAGCTTAATAAACATGCCATCTTGCTGTATGTGTGCTTGGTTTGTCCTGCATTGCTCTGTAGTGAGTGCATCAAGCTAACAAAGAGGCCTACATATTAATATTTCTGCCATGCTCTGTTTTCTGCTAAGTCTGAAACCTGATAACGAAACTTGCTATGTTTACATGCTTGCCATCATATCTTCTGGTCCTTTTTGGCTTATGGTCAGCAAGGGACTTTTGTCATGTGCATTTAGTAGAACACTTCCATTCCTTGTTTTGCTATGTTAAGTTCCTGTAGCATGTTGATTTCATGCTCCGAACATTGCTACCTGATGCTGTTTTCTGCCATGTCCAGTTTTTCACCAAGTCTGTGAACCTGTAATATTTTGCACTTTTGCCATGCTTGTTTGAGCTTGATATGTTGGGAACTAGCCGTAGCTCAGTGTTCATCTTTTGTCAATCATCTCCTGTAGATTACTCCCATGTGCTTTGTTGCTATGTTGGAGTGCTGTAGCATTGTTGCTTGTTGCATTTTAAGTGCTATCTTGCTGTTTATCGCAGATTAGTGTCATCCTTGTTTTGCTTGCCATTTGCAAACCGTGCATCCGATTCCAGTGATCTTTATATCGATTTTGACCGAAATCATCTCATCTTTCCAGTGGTATGCTTGGTTTGCCAAGTTACTGCCATGTTCATCATTTTCCTTCCGGAGCACGCATATGCATCGCATATCATATCTCGCATATCATACATGTTTTGCATCATGTTGCTTGCGCATTTCTCCTTGTTGATTGTGGTTCCGTTTGCTTGTGTTCTTGTCTTGGGTAGAGCCGGGAGACGAGTTCATGAACGAGGAACCTGTTGAGTACGCTTACGAGGATCAAGCTTTCGACAACTCTGAGAACCTTGCAGGCAAGATGACCACCCCTCGATATCACTTCTATCTTTGCTATGCTAGTTGTTCGGTCTATTGCCATGCTTCGCTACCTATCACTTGCTATATCATGTCTCCCATTTTGCCATGTCAGCCTCTAACCATCCTTTCCTAGCAAACCGTTGTTTGGCTAAGTTACCGATTTTGCTCAGCCCCTCTTATAGCGTTGCTAGTTGCAGGTGAAGTTGAAGTTTGTTCCATGTCGGAACATGGATATGTTGGGATATCACAATATCTCTTATTTAATCAATGCATCTATATATTTTTGGTAAAGGGTGGAAGGCTCGGCCTTACGCCTGGTGTTTTGTTCCACTCTTGCCGCCCTAGTTACTGTTATACCGGGACTATGTTCCTTGAGTTTGCGTTCCTTACACGGTCGGGTGATTTATGGGACCCCCTTGACAGTTCGCCTTGAATAAAACTCCTCCAGCAAGGCCCAACCTTGGTTTTACCATTTGCTACCTAAGCCTTTTCCCCCGGGTTTTCGCGAGCCCGAGGGTCATCTTTATTTTAAACCCCCGGACCAGTGCTCCTTCGAGTGCTGGCCCAAACCGAGCGATGTCCGGCGCCCCCTGGGCAACCAGGATCTATGCAAACCCGACGTCTGGCTCATCCGTTGTACCCTGAGAACGAGATATGTGCAGCTCCTATCGGGATTTGTCAGCACATTCGGGGGCTTTGCTGGTCTTGTTTTACCATTGTCGAGATGTCTTGTAAACCGGGATTCCGAGACTGATCGGGTCTTTCCGGGAGAAGGTTTATCCTTCGTTGACCGTGAGAGCTTATGATGGGCTAAGTTGGGACACCCCTGCAGGGTATTATCTTTCGAAAGCCGTGCCCGCGGTTATGAGGCAGATGGGAATTTGTTAATGTCCGGTTGTAGATAACTTGTCACTTGACCCAATAAAAATACATCAACTGCGTGTGTAGCCATGACGGTCTCTTCTCGGCGGAGTCCGGGAAGTGAACACGGTCTGTGTTATGAATTACGTAAGTAGGTGTTCAGGATCACTTCTTGGTCATTGCGAGTTGACGTCCGTTCCGTTGCTTCTCTTCTCGCTCTCACTTGCGCAAGTTAGACACCATATATGCTTTTGCAGCTGCAGCTCCACCTTTTGCGCCATCTTTTCTTGTAAGCTTAAATAGTCTTGATCTCGCGGGTGTGAGATTGCTGAGTCCTCGTGACTCACAGATTCTACCAAAACAGTTGCAGGTGCCGACGATGCCAGTGCAGATGATGGCGTCGATCTCAAGTGGGAGTTCGACGAGGAACGTGGTCGTTACTATGTGTCTTTTCCTGATGATCAGTAGTGGAGCCCAGTTGGGACGATCGGGGATCTAGCATTGTTGTCTTATTTTCATCTGGATTTTGACCGTAGTCGGTCTATATGCTTGTATTTTGGATGATGTATGAATAATATTTATGTATTGTGTGAAGTGGCGATTGTAAGCCAACTCTTTATCCCATTCTTGTTCATTACATGGGATTGTGTGAAGATGACCCTTCTTGCGACAAAACCACTATGCGGTTATGCCTCTAAGTCGTGCCTCGACACGTGGGAGATATAGCCGCATCGTGGGCGTTACACTAGCACTACAAAAAAAAGACACATCCGTGACATTTTGGGCCGAACGAAATTTTTTTCTGTCATACGTATGACACTTCTATGACGATAATTGTGACAAAACCCGGTATCATCATAGATGTGGTGGGCTCCTACTTCTATGACAAAAAATCATGACAGAAAATGGGCTTTTCGTCCTGGGCGGGCCAGAGACGCAGCTGCATGACATTCTTTGGGCCGTCCATGACGGAAAAAACCGTGGTAGAAGTGAGGGGAAGGAAAATTTCGGGGAGTTCCCGGTTACGGTGGGAGGTCGGGGGCCGAGCGATGCGCGTTTCTCTCGTACACGTACGCGCATGTGTGCGAGGCGTTGGCTCTAACTGAACCCTTGCTAGGCGTTGGGCTCTAACTGAACCCGAGCGATTGCACTGCAGGCTACGCGTTACTGAACCCGAGCGATCGATCGATGGCTGTTAACTGAACCTGATCGAGTGATTCCTTCGCTACTGCTGCTAACTGAAGCCGATCGAT
>NC_057811.1:383272550-383280799 GCF_018294505.1 Triticum aestivum | reverse complement strand
CAGTAGCCGGTGGAGTAGCGCGTGGTGGAGGCTGGATGATCAGGAGCCCGTGGAGGCTGGAGGAGGTTGACGGTAGCCCGTGGAGGCTGGAGGAGGTCGACGGTGGAGATGAACAGTATCCCATGGAGTCCCGTTTTGCGGTACGCCACACCCCTCCCGATGAACAGGACCCCCGTTTCGACCATAGGAAGTCCGTTTCGTCCGTTTTGCGGTACGCCACACCCCTCCCGATCAACAGGACCCCCGTTTCGACCGTAGGAGGTCTGTTTGGTCCGTTTTGCGGTACGCCACACCCCTCCCGATCAACACGACCCCCGTTTCGACCGTAGGAGGTCCGTTTTGTTTGTTTTGCGGTACGCCAGACCCCTCCCGATGAACAGGATCCCGTTTCGAACGTGGCCGGTCGAACACAAGGCTGTTTCCTTCGTTCTGCGGTACGCCAGGCCTCGTTTCCATCGCCTATTCCGTCCAATCCCTCCCGATGAACACGACAACGCATTCCGTTCCGACCCAGCCGGTTGGCTCCCACGCGTTCCGTTGCCTCCCGATGAACACGACGCATTCCGTTGCCTCCCCATGATCACGACGCATTCCGTTGCCTCCCCATGAACACGACGACGATGTTGTTTCTCCGTTCTGACCCAGCCATGTCAACGAGCCCTCGCGAGTAGGCGTTCGAGACCCCGCCCGTATGTACCCATACGTGGCCGTATTTCTTTCTTGCACCCTGGCCGCTGTACGTACGTGTACATGCTACGTGCGCACCTCTACTACGACACGTGCGCGCCTCTACATCCACCAGTATATATGTACATACACGTTCGCGAACAGAATGACAACACTACGTACGCTTCGACCGGGTGGGTCCCGACTGTCAGGCACTTCCTTGCGTGCGAAGATGTAGCTGGTGGGTCCCAGCAGTCAGGGGGGCGAACGGTTTTGTTTTTTTTTGCCCGGACGCACTTCCTTGCGTGCGAAGGTGTAGCTGGTGGGTCCCAGCAGTCAGGGGGGCGAACCCAGCTGTCAGCGTCTCCACGCACAGTACTCTTCCGATGGAAGTCGATCGTTTACCACATTGACCACACCGCGCCGAGAGCACCACGGCGGTGGACGACGGCGAGGCCTAGGAAGGGGACGACACAGAGGCAGGGAAGACTCGGCAGTTGTTTCCCACGCGGAGGGGAGTACGACTGTACGAGGATTTAATGGTTCGTCTGCCGTCGCCGGAGAATAACAGCAGGTGTGGGTGAGTGGAGGGATGGCTAGGCCAGCGATGGGAGTACGGTGGGGCGGTGAGGCCTGCGCGGCAGCACAGCCGGCCGCGGGGAGGAGGGAGCAGGCAGTCCCGCCGGCGCTTGTTTGAGCGGCTGGAGCAGGAAGAGCAGAGATTGAAGAAGCACGACGGCCGTTGGATGGACATCCAACAGTCAGTGCTTGTGCGTCAACCTTTTTTTAGGAAAGCCTCAAATCTGTGGAAAACGTCATACATCCCATCTGCCATTATTTCTAATAATTTACAGCCCATTTGCTAATTCTTAAAGTTTTTTTTGGAGCCCATATTCTTTTTGTTATCATTACAGCCCATATTGTGGCCACGGTCAAAAAATTATACGAAATTTTGCATATTTCGGTGCGGTCCGAATTGTTTTTAATCCCGAAATTTCGACTCACATTCAAACTGATTTTAAAAATAAATGTATATCAATATAAAATCCAACAAATTCTCCACGCATGAAAATTAATGTAATTTAAAATCTTGAAATGAAAAAAAAAATATTTGAAACTAATTGCCGGTTTGATGTGTTTTAAAAATGTACAGCCCATTTCTCATTACTGATGGGCCATTTTCTCGGCCAGCCAAATGAAAGCTCTCCTCGTCTTGAAAGATTTGCAGCCCAACAGGCCTGACAATGTGACTTACGTGGCAAATCACAAAAAAACTGGGTTGTGGCCGTGGACCCAGCTATCAGCCTCTCCACGTACAATACTCTTCTGATGGAAGTCGTTCCTTGACCACGTTGACCACGCCGCGCGGAGAGCACCACGGCGGTGGACGACGGCGAGGCCTAGGAAGGGGACTGCGCGTAGCCGGGGAAGACGCGGCAGTAGAAGCCCACGCGGAGAGGAGTACGAGGGTTCACTGGTTCGGCTGCGGTGTGAGGCTGCCGTCGCCGCAGGGCCTTGCCGGCGGTGGGAATAGTAGGGGCGGTGAGGCCTCTGCGGCAGCACAGCCAGCCACGGGAGGCAGGAGCATGCGGCACGACCGGTGCTGCTTTGGGTGGCTGGAGCAAGAAGACCAGAGGTTGAAGAAGCACTACGGCCGTTGGATGGACATCGTACGGTCACTGGAGCTAGAATCGTTCATAATGACTAAGTTGACAAAGCCCTTCGTCCCCGTCAACTTAGTAGGCCCACAAGTCAGCCTCCCAAAAAGGTGGGTCCCAGCTAGCCGGGGGAGTATTCATTTTTTTTGTGCGTAATAAGGAGGCACTTCCGGTGGGTCCGAGCTGACAGCGGGGGGAACGTTTTTTTCACGAAATACGGTGGCCCGTCCGGTGGGTCCCAGCAGTCAGGGGGAAACAATTTTTTTTGCAAAATACTGGTGGCCCGTCCGGTGGGTCCCCGCTGTCAGGTGGAGGAATAATTATTTTCCGCGTAATAAGGAGGCACTTCCTTACGGCTGCCGTGGACCCAGCTGTCAGTCTCTCCACGTACAGTACTCTTCCAATGGAAGTCGGTCGTTGACAACATTGACCACGCCGCGCCGAGAGCACCACGGCGGTAGACGACGGGGAGGCCTAGGAAGGGGACGACGCGGAGCCGGGCAAGACGCGGCAGTGGATGCCCACGCGGAGAGGAGTACGAGCGTTCACTGGTTCGGCTGCGGTGTGAGGCTGCCGTCGCCGCAGAATAACAGGGGGTGTGGGTGAGTGGAGGGATGGCCTGGCCAGTGGTGGGAGTAGTATGGGGGCGGTGAGGCCTCCGCGGTAGCACAGCCGGCCATGGGAGGCAGGAGCAAGCGGCACGACCGGCGCTGCTTTGGGTGGCTGGAGCAAGAAGACCAGAGGTTGAAGAAGCACTATGGCCGTTGGATGGACATCATACGGTCACTAGAGTATTGACTAAGTTGACAAAGCCCTCCGTCCCCGTCAACTTAGTAGGCCCACAAGTCAGCCCAACAATATGGTGGGTCCCAGCTAGCAGGGGGGTATTCATTTTTTGGGCGTAATAAGGAGGCACTTCCTTGCGTGCGAAGATATAGCTGGTGGGTCCGACCTGTCAGCGGGGGGAACAATTTTTTCGCGAAATACAGAGGCCCTTCCTGTGGGTCCTAGCTGTCAGGTGGAGGAATCATTATTTTGTGCGTAATAAGGAGGCATTTCCTTGCGTGCGGCCGTGGACCCAGCTGTCAGCCTCTCGACGTACAGTCCACTTCCGATGGATGTCGTTCATTGACCATGTTGACCAGGCCGCGCCGAGAGCACCAGGGCGGTGGACGACGGCGAGACCTAGGAAGGGAACGACACGGAGCCAGGGAATACTCGGCAGTTGTTTCTCACGCGGAGGAGTGAGAGGGTTTACTGGTTCGTCTGCCGTCGCCGGAGAATAACAACATGTGTGGGTGAGTAGAGGGATGGCTAGGCCAGCGGTGGGAGTATGGTGGGGCCGTGAGGCCTGCGCGGCAGCATAGCCGGCCGCGGGAGGAGGGAGCAGGCAGTCCCGCCGGCGCTTGTTTGAGCGGCTGGAGCATGAAGAGCAGAGATTGAAGAAGCACGACAGCCGTTGGATGGACATCCAACAGTCACTGCTCTCGTGTGTTGACTAAGTTGACAGGGCGTTGCATGTGCGTCAACCTTTTTTTTATGAAAGCATACGCGTCAACCTGTAGTAGGCGCACAAGTCAGCCTCAAATCTGTGGAAAACAGCATACCGCCCATCTGCCATTATTTCTAATAATGTACAGCCCATTTGCTAATTCTTAAGAGTTTTTTTGGAGCCCATCTTCTTTTTGTTAGCATTACACCCCATATTGTGGCCACGGTTAAAAAGTATACCAAATTTTGCATATTTCGGTGCGGTCAACTATTTTTAATCCAGAAATATCGATTCACATTCAAACTATTTTGAAAAATAATTTATATAAATATAAAATCCAAATAATTGTCCACGCATAAAAATCAATGGAATTTAAGATCTTGTAATAAAAAAAATTGAAACTAATTCCTGGTTTGATGTGTTTTAAAAATGTACAGCCCATTTCTGGGCAAACCGAATGAAACTCTCCTCGTCTTGAAAGATTTGCAGCCCAGCAGGGCCGATAAAGCAAGTAGGCCTTGTTTGGGTATATCTTTAAAAAAATAGAACTGGGCTAGCGATTTTCAGCAAGAAAAAAACACAACTGGGCTCATGATGTGGTAAACATAAATAAAACCCTGGCTAGACGGGCCACAGCCCCCGCACAGCCCCGTTGTATAAATAACAACTGCTTGTTCCTCAAAAAAAACTGCGCGACTTGCTGGGTCCCTGGTGTCAGCCGCTCGTAGTGTAATTCTCTCGTTTATTGACTGCGTTGACAATGGCGTGAGCCCCAGATGTCCAACCATTAGGAGGAACCATATTTTTGGGCTTGTACTATAGAGGCACTTGCTTGCGTACTGCCATGACGCTGATGGGTCCCTACTGTCATCCTCTCCACGTACAGTCATCTCCTTGTTCCTCTCGGTTGTTGACGACGTTGACAACGCAAGAGGGCGGCACACTGCGCACGGTGAGCGAACCAAGGCCGCAAGGCGGAGGACGACGGCGAGGCCTCGGACGGAACAAACAGGGGCCGTTGAAGATGCACCGGTCCAGTCGCAGGCGGAGCGGAGTACGAGGGTTGACTGGTTCGGGCGCGGGTGCGTGTTGGGGCTGACGTCGCCGGAGAATAACAGGACGTGTGGGGGAATAGAGGGAGGGACTGGCCAACGTTGGAGGGTACGTACGGTAGGGCGGCGGAGGCGCAGCCAACCATGGGAGGCGGGAGCAGGCGGAGGCGACGGGGTGGTTTGGTTTCGGCGGCTGGAGGAAGAAGAAGACAAGAGATAGAAGATACACGACAGATGTTGGATGTCAATCCAACCGCTGGTAGGCAGAATTGTTTGTTGACTGGCTAGTAAGTCGACACCACCTTGGATAGGCTATTTCCTCGCGGGTCCCAAATGTCAGAATCCAAATCTGTCACGGTCATGCAGCCTTTCCTATGAAAATTTACAGCCCATTCGATGTGCTAGTTCGAAATAAGTTTGTGGGTGCTGGTGGGGGCTAATCACTTGGCTTCTGTAATGCACAGTGAGCTCAAGCAGCCGGCAAGAGTGATGTTATTTCCCTTGGTTGGATTTTTTACAATATTTCACTCTAAATTAAACGAATGGCAAGCCATTTGCCTTGTTTCAAAGAAAATATGACAGCCACAGCCGAGTTGAAAAGGGCAGGAACATCTAACTCCAGCTTACAAATTGTACAAAAGCACGAGCGTTAATTGTTCATCAGGTTTACAAAAAAAACCAAATTGAAAAGGGCAACAGCATCTAACTCCAACACTGTTTTCGGCAGTCACAGTCAAATGGATCGGTCATGTCCATAGAATGAACATCCTGGGTCATAAAATTTACTGGATTATGACCACAATATGTTGTAAATAGAAGCCCGACACGTTCAGAAGCTCTTTTGCCCACCTGAAACTCCTTTTTTTGCTCTTCGACATACCCATCCATCGAAACCATGCTGCTGATAAACTTAAGCCTGATGGACAATAGTAACCTCGCATTCAACAGGAAGAATGTGACAAATCTTGTGTTTGCACGGTTGGCTACATATCGTTCTAGCGTTATTGTCTTCAATCGAATCTCATGAGAAGTGAGAAAATCCCGATGCTTACGAATCCACCGATTGGTTATAACTTTCTTACCCCGTCCTGTTGCCTAAATAGACATGAAGATTGAAAACAGTTAAGGTCTAAAAGAAGAGTGTCGAAAGAGCAACAACTGAACGGTTAATTCTAGTACACTATATGCGGGCTTCCAATGTGCGTGAAATTATCACCTTTATATACAACTTCTCCAGACATGGAAGCATTGCAGCAAGCCAATAATCTTGTTCAGATCAAAACTATTCATTTGGATATATAAGATCTTGACAGAATCCAGCACCATTGATAGGCCGTCCATGGAGAAACTCTTCATTGAGCATAGAACATAATATTAGTACAAAATGTGTACTCCAAGATGATATATAAATTATGCGCAGAAATTTAAAATGCAGCTTATGGTTACAAGTGTAGATGATAATATAAAGTACCTGAAGAACTGTGGAGCCAAACACCATATTGAAATGAGCACAGAGATCATGTATTACACCCAAGGTCTCCAGTTTAGGCGCAGAGAGGACGGTTATTTGCAACGGTGAATAACTAGAATCAAGGATCAACCTTTGAAGTGAAGGGGCATCTTGGATGATGAGTTGCCTTCCGTCAAAAGAAATTCCAATTCTTACAAGGTTAGGCGACTTTATTTGGAGACAGCCGATTCTAACTGTGAAAACAAGCACCGAGCACTCCGGCGCAGGGCAACTGGAGTGGATGATGCTGTGCAATGAGGCCTCCGATATACGAACCCGCACAAGTGAAAGTTTCTTGAGAAATGGGAGTCGAAGGTTTAGTACCAGATTGTCTGGTAGGTAGCACAGCGCAAAGGTGGCGGTGTGGAGAGAGGACGAAAACCGCGAGATGGACATCGGTGCTGAGGGCACAAGTTCATGGCGTTCGGTATGTGGTATGTGATTTCCAGGGGAATAGTAGAACTCAAGCAGCTATAGTTCTGTGAATTCTGGGGATTTCAGCCAGGCGTCCACCGTGCAGGGCATGGTATGCTTGCTCAGGTAGCATGACGGGATGCAGAGGCTTTGAACGGAGCCCTGGTGGGAGGAGATGATGGCTCTGGGGATTTCAAAATCATTGAAGAGAGATAGCTGACGACAGTCGAGATTAAGGGGCACGGTGCGCCATCGAGGGCGCCACCGAATTGAGAGGACTTGGGTGCGGCAGCAATCCTTGGTGGGGAGAAGCGAGATGATCTCCCCAAGGACGGTGTCCGGGAGATCGCTGATGCGGTCCACCCGAGATTCTACGGGTTCCTGGGATCCGGTGGGGGCGGGGTCGCCGCTTCTCCCCGCGCTGCCGGGTGCGGAATCTACAACAAGCGTCGCCGCTGGCGGGAGCCTCATCTTCTTGGCGCTGGGGTCAGCCGACTCCATTTTCCTCGAGGGCGTCGCGTCGCGCTCACGGATTTGAGCAGAGTAACGAATGACGAGCCTAGTTGTAGTGCGAGCGAAGAAGAAGGGGAGCTGGGGGTTTTCTGTAGGAGTGAGGAAGAAGGGGAGCTGGGGTTTTCTGTAGGAGTGAGGTGAGGAATTTGGGGGTACGAGTGGAGCGAGCTGACGTGAGGTGGGTGGGAGCGAGGAGGAAGAAGAGCACCCAGTGTGGATGGGCTTTTGAATTGATTTTACTATTTACTAGTGTGGATGGGCTGTTTTGTCTTGGGCCCAGATAAACAATTACTACTAGTACAGTGGAGACACTCTACAGCTACCCAGAAAAAAATTACTACTAGTACAGTGGAGACACTCTACCGCTTCTGGCTCCTCCTAGGTCATTGAAACGTCTCCCTCTACTGAATGCCGTTATACTTTTGTTCACCGACATGCGGGCCATGCAGCGCGCGGGCCCAAATGCCATCCACCAAATTAGAAGGCAGTATGCAGGCGGAGAGTCACCCCGGTCGAAGCGCGGCAGTAACGAGCCGTCATATCACAAAACCCCACCTCCCCGCAGTCTAAGTTTGACGGACGAAGCAACCATCATTTCACTCTTCGCTGAATCCCCTTCTCCCTCACCGTCTTCAAGAAAGGAAACACTCGCATCTGCCACTGTTCTTCTCTCCGAACGAAGGGAAGGTAAGCTGATCCGTGATGTTGGTATATTTTCGTTCAGAGAAAAAAAAGAACTTTTGCAAAGCAGTAACCGATCCTCACTCTCTTTTTTGTTTCATTGTCATTGCGATTGTGTTTTCCTTTCAGTGGTCTCCTAGTATTCGTCAGTTTCATGATGGACCAAGGAGAACCAGGCAAAGATCTGCCGATATTGGAGCAGACGCGGGAGGCTGATCCCCACGAGACAAAGAGCTCCAAGAAGATGGAGGCAACCACCGAGC
>NC_057811.1:383261326-383272263 GCF_018294505.1 Triticum aestivum | reverse complement strand
GATTTCCTGCTTTGCCAATCTCGATTGTGGTTTTTCATCTAAGTATGTGGTGATTTTTTTAGAAAAGGAAGTATGTGGTGATTAATAATGCAAAATTTTATTAGCTTCGATGCCATGCTATACATAGGGGTTTAAATAACTTGTGTTTCTTATACTGAAAAGTAATTCAGAATTTGTTTCTGCTTCAATTCGAGCCCTGATGCAGACAAGGATTGTGTGGTTGTACATGTCACTCGCTATGAGGCAGATGACCTGAATATACGCACTGGGAAAACAGAGTTCTTAGGCTGTTGGATCCTGGAAGCCATTTGCGGTTATACCAATGAAGAGTTGTATTCCAGCCTCACTGTTGTCAGGCGTGTTGTCCAGGGTGTACTGAAGCACAAGAAGTTCAAAGCTACTCCTTCGTTTGTGAGGCATATTGTTCTTGTCAAGCTTACGCAGGAAGATGACGTGGCATGCCTCCACAAACAAGTTTATCAGTGGCAAGGCCACAAGGTTGTCTTCATGAAGGTTCACTGGATTGAGCTGCTGCGGGACGTCCTCGATGATGTTCATGGCAAGGTCCGTCTTGTGTCCAGCCCAAATTAGATCGAGGCATGAAATAGTTGCCCCAGCTAATGTTTAATAGTAGTTTGGATTGTGTCTAATTATCCGAACCTTGCACCCCTCTAGGGCTAGTACTCTGTTTGAATCCGTCTATGGGAACTGCTGCTACTTTTGTGTGCCCGTGAATCATGTGAGAACCATCGTAATTGTTGCCAAAACAGATGCGTCCTCACTAGTTTTTTCATGAATATGGCATGGTAAGACATAAGTTGTCACGGTTTATCATATGAGCAGTGTGTGTTTTGATGAAATAGAGCACTTGTTCAAGAACCGTGCGCCGACGTATACATAAGTACTTGTAAACACTGTTGGTGCTACCCCACTTGTAAGCAGTTGTGCAAAACACGGCACATTGGCTCAGCTCGCTTCAACACTAGGCTATCGACCAGCTAACAATCAACAATCTGTTGTCTGACATATAATCAACTATGTATCTTGTTACAGTGGTTCATGCAGTTAATTGAGGCCACAATGTAATAAATTCCAAACGTTTACACGCTAGTCCAGCGCTCATGTGGAACACTCACATTAAACTCGTCTTCATAAAAAACTTGAAAAGCATAAGTTAAGCAATTTTATACATCTCAATGATTCATAGAACATAACAAACATATACTAGTTCACAGCAAAAGACAAAGTTGTGAGAAGGTTTACAAATCAGGAAAAAACAAGCAAGGCTTCTCTGAGCAAAGGGCCTCCCGACAGGCTTAATTTTCCTGGAGTTCACTCTGGTTTTTTTTTGTTGCCACCATTCAGGGTTAGGTTCTCTCATTCCAGAATAACCAATTATAATTGTGGTCTCAGCTGGAATGCTGAACTGAACCATGCAGTGTACTGACCAGCTGAAATGCTTGTGCATTCCACTAAATTTAAGCACCGCTATTTGCAGAAATAAGCAGACCACAATGCCTCTTGTCCGCGCACCTGTCCAAAAAACCGCCGTGCAGCCGTGCCAGCTAGTCCTCGGTCCATGGATGAACTGGTAGAAAGTGCATTCCGGACTAGGATGCAGTTGTTTTCGCTCATCCCTGCACTGCAATCAGGAAGTAAAGCGTACGAATCAGCTTCTTTTAGATTGCGTTTGTCATTCTACCTTAGTTACTAGTACCAATGTAGGGATACCTTGAAGACGGGAGGTTAGACGATGGCAACGAGGGATAGCCATCTCATTTTGCGCAGTTGTACTAAAACTAAGGTGTGTGCTTTTGATTGCGCGGATAGAAACGATACGGAGACAGACATCCCGAAACGATATGGAGACAAACATCCCTGTTTGCGCAAATACGAAATACGGTTATTTAAACAGTGACAGATATTACTACTTTCCCCCGTTTCCTCTTAGAACCAAGTCCTAGATTCATGCTACAGCTTTCCAACTTTCTTCCCTATTTGAACCAACGCATTGAGTCGACTGTATGAACTAGCTTTACTTCTAATAATAGTAGAAGTCTAGGTGGCTTTGGAACAGCAGACGGAAGTAGAAAAGGATCCACATGAAGGGAGCTGGGGCAGTAGAGCAAGGCAGGTTTCGAAGGAATATATACCTAAGGGTCGTCGGCATGTGGCAAAGATGGCGTCGGGAGGCCGCATCTTGGCCACAATACCGCAGGGAGGAAGAAGGGGTCGGAGGCCCTCCCGAGCCGGCGCTCTCTCGGAGAGAACGGCACGGCCGTCATTCGGGACGCGCGGGCAGCCGTTGGTCTCCTCCCTCGCCGCTGACGACAGCGTGAACGATGCACCTACACCCCTGCCCCGGTTGAGGTTGTCCGGCCGGATTTGTGACCAGCCGTGAGCTGAGAGAGAGTGTGGCCGCCTATGTGTTGCTTAGATCTGGAGAGCATGAGAGAGTGAACAAGAGGAACCCTAGTAAAGCAAGCGCTAAGGCTCCTGCTTTTATATATAGTGGAGTGATTTTGTTGTACCAGCTTCAAAAAAATGCGCTCCTACGTGTACCCGCGAGTGGGTGTGAGAGAACTAGTGCGTGCGTGCATCGCTTCTCTTCGTGAGAGTACAATATACTATGCCAAAAGAACGTTCGCCGCAAGAGTAATAGTACAAGTGTGTGACGTGTGAGCTAAAATAAAATGTGCGCGCCGTCTTTTGTTTTTTAGAAGTTCTGAGGGTAGGGTGTGAAGAGCACATATGTGTGTGACGTCTACCTGCAGATAGACGGTGGGTGCGACATGCGAGTCTGCGAGAGGACTCGGGAGAGTCGTGACCCGTGAGGGTGCGTGTGCGTTAGAGAGAGGGGGGCACGTATCAATGCAATGCATGTGTCCAAAAATCATTATCCGACAAACGTTCGCCACAAGCCTTTTCCTGACGAACTCCGTAAGAACCGTTAGATCGGCATCCGACAGTGTCAGTTTTGCCATGTCATTTAACAGAACAGCCACTCCTCCTACACACAAATCTTCCACGTGAGTGTTAGCAACTGCCGTATGCTCCCCCCGTTCCGAAATGCAGTGCATATAGCTTTATTGAAAATTCGAACCTCGCAAACTCTTACGAGTTTTCGTGTACCAAATTGCACATGTAGAATACCATGTATGTATCATTTCATCAAAGAAAGACCATCGTATCACCCGCAGCAATTTCAAAGCATCCTTTAGTGTTGAGGAATATCATAGGAACTCTATATGATATGATTTTTATAGGATTTTTTCCTTTAGAGCCAATTGGTTCATAGGAATAGATTCATATACTCCACATTTCAAAGGAAATAAACATGATATCATTTCTATAGCTTTAGAGCCACTTGGTTCATATGAATGGATTCCTATACTCCCTTAATTTCAAAGGAAAATAAACATTAGCGTATATTCAATAGAAAAGTTCCTATGATATGAACCAAATTAAATCTCTTTTCTAATCCCTCCTCATAGGAATTGAGATACATGTCATCTCTAGATTCAATAGAAAAGTTCCTATGATGTGAACCAAATGACATCTCTTTTCCAATCCATACTCATAGGAATTGAGATGCTCCATGTCATGTCTTTCCCTACAACTTCCATGTATACATCTTCTATTCCTAAATAGATAGTACAACCCACTAGTAGCTTTTTTCCAAAACATGCAACTATGGCACAAGAACTATATAGTGTGCCAATAACTTTGAAAGATGGTCGCTGGATGAAGCTAACCTGACAGTGCAGAGATAGGCAAATCCGAGCACTACTGACCGTTGGATATCATCAACATTCCACCAGATCTGCCACATGTACAATTTAGAAGACTCCATGGTTGAACTTAAGCATAATGCACAAACCTCAAAACACAAGCACTTCTCCTTTGTTCTAGAATCTTCTGTATCATAATTGATTATTTTTTTCTAAATGAATTGCCATTATTTGTTTTTTACTTTATGATTTACAATGCACAACCCCATGAATCTTAACATTTTTATAAAACTAACTGATTTTGAATGAGATGAACTATAAGAACTAAACGAACATCTACATCATGCATATATGACTCAAAGCTTTACATGCTATAGTGTGTATTTATTCGTAATTTGGTTTCAAAATCTCATGCGTTCAATACATGTGTACCTTACTAGTTTTGAGTAGAGTAGCAAATTTCACGCGGCCCCGGGTATATCAAAATGCAGGGCCCATGCATCACTGCCTTTCGGTCGAACCTACGTCCACAATTTTTTGTACGTACTATATCTCCACTGGTCCCCGAACCCAAAATGCTGCCTCATTCCCGTAAAACCAAGCGGCCCACACATATTTAAGGCGTCGACTCGAACCCGTTTACTATGACGTGGCCCCGCACGCCGTAGTACTCCTACAAACCCTACCGCCGCACTCATCATCGGTTTTCTTCAAGAGGACGAGGGAGAAGCCGATTTGTAGTGGAGGCGCTTTCAAAAAAAAAGGATCTCTAGTGGAGACCCCTACCCTAGGGTGCCCTAGGTAGCTGCCGCACGCATCATTGTTTTCTCTTTTCTTTATGCTCTTGTGCTCTAGAGTGAAATGATGGTTGCTTTGTCCGTCCAGCTTAATGCGGGAAAGGTGGGGCTTTGTGATTTGACCCCTCATCGCTCATTTCCTACTACTGCGGCGCTACGACCGGGGTGCCTCCAATTCCAACCGCTGCTCCGAACTATAATTTGGTGCATCGCACGTGGAACAAGACGGTGGATGAGCCACATGTCAGCCAAAGGGGTCCTGTTAAGTGTGTCGCCATTTCGTGTGCGGACTGACCCTGCTTGAGTTGCTACGCCAACACGACAGGAGCAGCCTACCACTTGGTTTTGCCCCTTGGTGAATCCCGACTATATTGATCTAGAAAGATACGTGCTGAACTACCCTCTCCGTCTCGGTTTTTTTATTTTTAGGCGTCTCGGTTTATAGGGCCTCCACGTAGTTCTAGGTCATCCATTTGACTAACTAAATATGAGTTACTATGTCACAAAAAGTATATCATTGGATTCTTAAGAGGATGTAGTTGTATTTAAAAGTCGAGGGCGGGGCTTTTCCTGCGCGGTAGGCGGGGCAGTTCCGCCTAGTCGGTTCGACAGAGACGCAAGAAGACGAGGGAGTAGGCTGCTGCAAACGTAGGGCTGTGTGATTTGACAGCGAGTTACTGCTGGACAGGTGGGGCCCCGTGATTTGACTTGCCATTATCATTTTAACTGCGGCGCTACGACCGGCGTGAGTCTCCCGATTCCTGACCACCTCCACACAGGTGCCTCTCCCAATGCTCCACCATGTAGTAGAGGCTGGCTCTTGCATGAGAGCCCACTTTTCCACTTTTTCCTTGCCTCTCTTTCCACCACATATGCAAAAATGCCATGTAAAGCGCACTATAGTACTTACTTTTACTTGCTCCTACAGGTGCTTAAGCTTGCCACATAGGCATAAAGTCTGATGTGGCAAGTTAATCAAGAAGAGAGAGACTAGTTTGGTGACCCAAGGAAGAAACGGTGCTAAGCGCGTGTACCTAGGTGAAAAGACAATTTTGAGTCTATAGCTAATTAAATGAAGCAAACTTAGCAACACCATTTCATTGGAAGAGGTCACTCCTTGGCAAATGCAATAAATACTAGTACTCCCTGTGTCCCATAATATAAGAACGTTTTTGGCACTACACTAGTGTCAAAAACGTTCTTATATTATGGGACGGAGGGAGTACGAAGAAAGAGATAGAGAGGAGTAAAAAAATACACTTATAGCCAACCTTATAGCCAACCTTGTTGTAGTATGAGTGACTAAGTGATCACTATGTATGACATGCCAACATCAGATAGCCTAACGCACCGTGTTAAATCTCCAAGGGCGTGACCGCACGAGCGACGCGACGGTCGTGGTAGGCGCGACCATGATACAGGCTGCTGGCAGCCCTTGGATCTGAGATCAAACGGTCGCATGCTAAGTTGCTGAAAATTTGCAGAACAACCCTCCAGGATAGGATATTCACCCATAGGTCTAGAATCACGCCATGCAACCATTCGATCTCAGATCCAAGGGCTCTCGGAAGCCCGTATCATGGGAGAATGGAAAGCCACTACCCTGCCGTTCGCACGCTGGCAGTTCGCTCCTACTCGTCCCCGCACGTCCTTCAATACTACGGCGGTTCGCTCCTAGTCGTCCCGTCCATTCACATTACGGCAGTTCCACTAATCCTAACCCTCCTCCCAAATCCATGGCGTCCCAAATCTCCATGATCGGTGGTGAGTACAAGGTTAGAACCATCACCGGCGATGAGTTCGACGTCATCTACACCCGTTCTTCCACGATGGTGAAAGGATGCCTTTCTCACTTCAGACGCATGTTTGAAAACTCAGATGATGAGTGGGTCGCTGGGCTAGATGTTGAGTACACAACAGTCCTGGGACGAGAGAAGGATCTAAAGGACGGAGAGAGGAAGAAGCCCGCCGTGATCCAGGTTTGCGTACATAACGTTTGCTTGGTCTACCACATATGCCATGCCGACGTTGAGTGCCAGGATTTTAAGAACTTCCTCAAGGACAAAACAGTGAAATTCGTTACTGTAGACTTTAAGAACGACAAAGAAATCCTGGGTCGAATAGGCCTCGTTGTAGGCAACCCCTTCAACCTCCAGAAGAATCGGCCAGTGCCCTCTCGTCAGCCTTCAATGCTGACCCTGGCAGGAGCCATGGTTCATCCTTCGTACCGTAAACTGGAGAAACCTCATTACACGTTTCATCGTCATGCATGGCAGCGGAATGTACTAGATATAGACCACATCCACTACGCTGCAATGGATGGCTACCTTTGTTTCCATATATACAATGGTTGGATGAAGAGCAACAGCCAAGTGTGCGGTTCAACCAAAGAAGTATCGGCCAAGAGGAAGAGGGACAAGGACGAAGTCGAGGACGTGGACGAGGACTCCGAGTAAGGTGGCAGTGTCATTGCTCATGGTGGTTCTAAACTTCTAATGTAGTGTCTACTGGATTAGTTGCATAGTTTAATTTCAGGTGTGCTTAGTTTAATTTGAGGGGTGTGTTGTGCTGAGCCCCCAGCAGAACTATGTTATGTTTCTTCTCGTTACTTTAACTCTTCAGTATGTACATACTACTAGTATTTCTTTAATAGAATTTAGCACCCCAATTAAGCACGTACTAGCTTTTTTAATAGTACTATATGCATAATTTGGCGACGAGCGCTCTCTATATGTAACACCTTTTTTTTAATTTCAATTTTTGCTCCATGGCGCAATCCATCGATAGTACTACTGTACAAAAGTATACATTTTTTAAAAGGCTAGAGTACTGTTCATCACATATATAGCCAGTTAAATTCTCAACCTAGAACGACGTGCATGCCATGTAGTAAACTGGTACGGAGGATGTATAGTAAAAATGAGGTGATTTTACCGAGCGATCAGTGGGGGAGCATGGCCTGTCATGCGGTCCCACGTGTCATGATGTACCAAGGCGATGCGCGTGTCCCTCTTGAGGCAGAAGCAATACTACGTGGTTTCAGATGATGGCGAACCAAAGTGTGAAATAATGGTTGCTTCGTCCGTCTGGGAAGGTGCGACATTGTGATTTGACGTCTCATTGCTCATTACTATTACTGGGCCAGTACGAGTGGGGTGCGTCCCCCCTGCTGTTCTGCACTGTTATTTGGTGCTTGACACGTCGACCCGGTTGCTATATGTCCCACATGTCGGCGACAGGAAGTACAGAATTCATGAAAGGGAGCGTCGACGGAGGAGTATACTACAGAATTCATGAAAGGGAGCGACTTAGTTTTGGAAAAATCTGTTTTTACGGAGTACGTACCCACTAGGGTTTATAGGGCTCATCTAAAAAACATTCGTTTTTCCATTTGATAAGTCTCAATTCTACTATACTAGTAGTAGTACCATTACATGTTGGATTTCGAGGTGCGTTAGATCACCCGACGCAAGCAGTGTCAAGAGGAAACTAACCAATGCATGTACAAGTTCATGGAAATTTAGTGGTCATTCATGCATTCATTCTAATTAATGCCTCGGTAAACATAACTTCTTGAGAAAAACGAGCGTACTAATTACTTGTGCAAACTACGAAATTAATTCGACCACTCACCATCTACCTTGGTTGGAGAGATTTTGAAATTGAGCCATAAACTGGAAAGGAGGGAGTAGTAACTTTTGTCTCTATTACTATTTGTGGCCTTGTATAGATGCAAAATGTATTTTTTACAGTGGCCTTGTATAAGTAAATGGAGGGAGTACTAACCAAAGTACGTACTAGGGACGAGGAGTAAACGGAGGGAGTAGTAAAATTTTCTCCTCGTGCTGCGAGCCACCGCGCGCGTGGGCGAGGGAGCGGGCGTAAAGGCGTACAGTAGTACTACTACTACTACAACTCCTAAGCAAGCTTCACCTCATCCTGTGAGCCACCGCGCCCGTGGGCGGGGGAGACGGCGTACTAAGCAAGCTTCTCCTCGTTCTGCGAGTTGACAGGACACATCAAAAGTACTCCAGTGTATAGAGCCTTGCCTCTAAGGTAGGCCCCACATGGTTTGCCTCTTTTTTTAATTTAACATAACGCATCAAGTCACAATTTGTTTGTTGAACCGTGGTAGACGATCCTCCCTCCACCAAGTGGACAACCAGTACACGTGCCAAATTACCACGTGGGCTGCCTCTTTCGTACAGAAATGAGCTCCACCGTGTACCCGCGCGGGTGTGGTTGGGAAAGAGACGGGAGTACGTGCGTCGTGCGTGCACCTCTTCTCTTCGTGCACGTCCCCCACCTACGTGGGTGTGTGTGTGAGAGAGATACAAACCTAGACATAATGCGCCGTCCATCCCCATGACTCCGCCCAGTCCGACCACCAGTCACCACCACGCCCCACTCCTCCTCACCTTATCTCTCATCTTTCTCCCGCCATTTTTATATACAAGGGGCCACTATCAAAATTACAATTTGCAGATATACAAGGCCACTAACACTAATCGATGCAATATTAATGGTGTTTGCCTCGTGGTACTAGCAAAGGAGGACATTAATTATCCCTTGCATGCATGCGGGAGTTTGTAAAAAAATGCATCTTGATGTTCCGTGCAATGCACGGGCATCTTGCTAGTCCATGAAAACAACACATGGCAAAATTCCACGGTGAACGAGGGATTTGAATCTGTTGGGAGGGGCTGTTTGGATCTTGCCCGGGGTAGCCAAAATATCGGTGACCCTTTTGTCCACCGGTGCCTTTGCCACTGATGAACGAGGAATGTCTCGGGTGCTCATGCTGTCATGCATCCTCCAGCGCGCACGTTGGAGACGAGCTCGCACGAGCTGTGTTTTTTTGTCCCACAACGCCGCCCGAGCCGCCCGCAGACCGACCGGCAACCCGCAAATTATGCCATCCAACCATAGCCGCACACATTATGACAGCTACTCAACCAACCGGACGAAATTCACGCAAACACGTAGACAAACGGATATTTCATATAAACAACGACGGAAATCATATAAAATACCGGATTTTCATACAAACATGACGGATTTCATTACATTCAAATGAACTATGCGGTGCTAGTTCTGGACAGCACATGTATATAATACCTGGCCTAAATGGTCGCCCGCCGGTCGATTTGTGTTCCTCATGTCTCGCAGCACGATCACCGGACTGCCGGGAGCCCCAGAGGTATATGCTTCACTACAAAGGACGGCTCGCTTCCCCACTGCCCAACTGATATCATTGGTTGGTGCCGAAGATGATGGTGGCCAGCACCGGTTCGAGTTCATCACCGGCCACTACTTCGCCATGGCCGGCACCGGCTCGAGTTCATCCTAACATTCCCCTCTTCCATGGAGCCCATGCGGGGTCGATGAAGGTCCTCACAACAAAAGGACCCGGCAAGACACCTGCTGTGTACGCCGGCGTCGCCTCCGCGGTGGCCTTCATGGGACCCAAGCGGCGGCGGCCTCCCGTGTTCTACTTCTCCTCGATGATGGCGGCGGACGCGGAGGCGCTGGCCACCGACTCGTCGCTCTCCGCGCACCCGACTTCTTTCGCTGCTTGCATGGCACGGCCGCTGGCATGGGAGTCTCGGCCACAGAAACGGGAGACGCGGTACGAGGCGGCGGCGTGGATGGCAGCAACGACGCTCGTGCGCTGCTCCTCGTCGAGCTGGCCTGGAGCAGCAAGTTGCTGAACCGCGCGCCGGCTTGGGCAGGCAGCGCACAGCAGAGGAACCTTTGGTGGGCCAGGGCGGTCAGAAGCAGGCATTTCATAAACCGATGATTGTTCATTGAGTGTGACGTCATCTTTTTCATGTAGATAAGCCTACTATGTTGATAGCCCGTTCGATACGTTGTGATTCATAAAGACTGCTGCAAACATCAATGTTCTGCTTATCACAGATAAGATTGATTAATACCGGTAACAATCCATGTCCTTAACAAAGGGTGCATGCACATATAGGTTGAGTGTGTGTCTTGCGTCGTGTGCTGTGTGCATGCAGGCGTGCAAGTGTTGCGTGCGTGCAAGGGTACGTTTCATTGTTGCATGCATGGGTGCGTACGTGTGTGTGTTCGTGAGTGCATGTGTACATGTCAGTGTTGCATGCCAGCATGCGTGCGTGTGTACGTGTCAGTGTTGCACGCCTACATGCGTGCGTGTCTTGCGTGCGTGCATGTGTACGTGCGGGGTGAGGCTACACGCCAGTCGACTAACTTTTTCATCTCTGGTAATTAGATTTTCCAGCCGTTGGATACGAAATCAAGGGCCTCCAGTTTATCATCAAACTCCACCCCCCTGAGCCGCCAGCCACCACTGGCCGAACCGCCAGCCCCCGCCGCCCGCGGCCGGCCCGCCCTCCCCGAAACCACTCCCCACCGCCGGTCCGCCGCC
>NC_057811.1:383236128-383260894 GCF_018294505.1 Triticum aestivum | reverse complement strand
TCTCACGACTTCGAATACCCACCGACCACTAATTTATTACCATTTTTGTCCTTCATATACGCGCTGACGGGTGGGCCCTATGGTGATGTGCGCTGCTGAATGTGGACCGTTTGACTGGTCAATTGATCGTGTTATCAACAAATTACGGAGCTGTATGGTGAGCCAGTGACCGTATGATCACCCTAAAATGTACTCCTATTTTATTAACATAGTACAGACTCAAACTACCATTTCTTTCTTTCATATACGGGCTGACAGGTGGGCCCCACAGTTACGCGCCCCGATGGTGCAACACTAGTTGCGTCGCGTGGAACGTTTGACTGGTCAATTGATTGTGTCATCAACAAAATACGGAGTTGTACGGGTGAGCCAGTGACCGTATAATCATGATATGTATTTGTTTAACACGGTACAGACGCAAGGGCTCATATATACGCGCAAGCACTCACCGCTATAAGCGCACACACGCGAACCCTACCCCTATGAGCACCTTCGAGAGAGTGGGCCAGCATATATGATCTTGAGATTTTACGAAGTCACCATAGGTGCCTCATAGTCGAGTGGAACGTCTCCTCCCACTGAACGTACATCGCTGGAAAATACTGAAATTAACACAAGATAAATGCGAGCACCGGGACTTTAACCTTGGTGGGCTCGAGAAACCACTGTCCTCTAACCATCCAACCACATGTTGGTTAGCACGACAAAATGTATGTGGTGACCATGATGAGCTTATTATGAAGTCCAGTGACCATATCGTGCTTTCGCTTCAAATACAATGACCGTAAGTGTCGTCAACAAAATACGGAGCACGCATCAAATGCAAAGTCCGTCAGTGTCATCAACAAAATATGGAGACGTATCGTGAGCTAGATACCGTTGTACTATTGTATATGCTTATTTTCTTAGTGGCCGATTGCGTGTGTGGTGTGGTGGGCACATCATTTCTAGTTGTGGTGGGTCAACATGAAGACTCATGGGTCGGTTCCATCCTGCGCCACATATAGGTTGGACCGAGACGTGTTATACGAAGACCCATGTGGAGGACTCGGCATACAACACGAAGCTACCAGAGTCACGAAGGACTCTATCCCCACTGGTCATAAGCCGACTATATATGATTTGTAACCCTATGTTATACAAGCTTGGGGGCTAGTTCATCGATAGTATACACACACGCACAATGCCTGGTATTCACGTGTACTTTGTACACACCCCTATCACTAATATACAGTACCAGGAGTAGGCTCTTTCTTCAACTGCAAGGGTCCGATCCGAACTAGGGTAAAACTTTGCCTCGTATTACCATCCAGCCTAACAGCCAGGGGTATCCTACCGAATGATATGATTAAATCATATCTGCCAACTACTAAGAGAGAGGTGTGTCAGAGGGGGGCAATGTGTGCGAGAGAGGCCTAAAGATAATGTGCGTTCGGGAGACACGTAGGCACATATATGTGCGTATAGAGGGCTAGTAGAGACCGTGCATGTGTATATATGCATGTGAGAGAAATAGTGTTTTCCAACTGAGATTAGTGAAAAGAGTGGTACATAGTAGTCAGAAAGAGAGAGAGCGAAACAGAGAGAGCATGTGCGTGAGACACCCCGACACCCTGAGAGAGATTGTGAGCATGTGTGAAAGAGAAATGCCGATGCATATAAAGTGTGTGCACTTATGCGTTAGATAGAGATATATATAACGCGTTTGTGAGAACGGGGCGAGGCATAGTGCATCTACGTGTAAAAGGCGGTTCTACGCATTAAATTAAAATATAAATGGCATTATTATTTTTGGATGAGATCATGAATTTTGCAAATTGCGTATGGACGAAAATCGGTCTATCAGACACCCATACTCTATTGAATTCTAGCATGTGCATGTGTTTATTTCATATTATCGATCCATAGAGTGAGAGCGGTTTGAAATACAGGCAATGGATGCTTTTGCAAATCATATATAAACTATAATTAGTGCACTCCATGTTGTTAGTGTGAAGCACTTTATACATTTGTCACTTGCATGGATACATTCCAAATTGCTAGCTACGAAATAGAATACATGTCGAATTCAACATAAAGGGGGTTTCGAAGATTCGAATTCATAGGAAGTGCATTCATCTATTTGAACTCGAGATAATGGCATTTGTAAATCAGATGTAAAAGGGGGCAACAATCTTTGTTGGGAGTTTGAACATGCTATATATATTCACACGCATATCTAACTTTTTTTTTGCAACCAAGGAGATTATATCTGGAACCATGCACAGTAAGTTGCATATTTTTTAATATATACTCGTGTACAATGTATATTCAAATGTACCCCCTCCATTCCAAAATAATCGTAGCTTTAGGATTTTCAAGAGTAAAGATTTGTGAAGTATGACAAATCCTGAAAGTTCAATTCAAGAGAACCGAAAACGTTAATGCTTCTACTCCCAAATATTGAACGAAGCGCCAAATAGGCCTCTGGTCACCCGAAACCGCACGAGACTAATGTTTTGGTGGTAGGAAATTACTGTCCTGACTCTGGCCCGTGTAGCCTATCCGCCCGATGTCCAAAGGTCTAAACCGGGGTAGGTTTGTAACTTCACCAAGACGCCAGTCTCAACCGCCTCCGAGAAGCATTCATACGCCGTGGGCGCCTACCCATGCACTCGGCCGAAATCTATCCCGCCCACATTTGGGACACCTGACATGACTATCCTAACCCCAACCCGCAATATGTCCGAAATTTTAGACGGGGGCAAAGTTTGTAACTTTCCCCAAATTTCAAACAAGCGGGTCTCAAACCGAAACATTGTTCCCCCTTAGTTCCCCGCCTCCCTCCGTTTCCCCATTCATACTCCGTGGGCGCGAAAACGCCCTCTCCACCAGCCGCGAAACCCCAGCCTCCTCCGTCCTCCACCCCATAGCGGCCAATCCACCGCCGCCCTCCTCCATCACGCCGGATCCGGTACCCCGACGTCGTCGTCCAACGCAACCGCAACCGCAACGCCCTCAAGGACTTAGCAGCTGAAGCCGAGGCAGAGCTGCCTCCACGACGCCGACGCCGACGTGCGCCGTACCAGAACCACTCCGACCACGCCGTCCTGCGCCACGCTGCTGCGGCTCCACTGTCGCAACCGTCCACCGCACCGGAGCTGTTCCCACTACGCCGTCATTCGCCGCCTCAGATCTGCTTCCCCGCCGCCGACAGACGGCCACCGCACCACACTCAACAACTTGGCCATGGGTTCGTCCAAGGCTGCACCGTCCTCCACAACTTCTGGTTTCCGGCGAACAACAAGAAGATCTTCGGAAAAACAGAAGGAGGACACAGCACTGCCAGCAGAAAGAGGTACTCCTCTTCCCTTATTCGTGCAAATCTTACGTCTCCGCTCACACCATATTCATTCCACGAAAGAAACTAGTTGATCGCTTCTTACTGCATCTTCTTCGAGATACTAAATGCACAAGGTTTCCTCCCTTTTACTATTTCACCTTTGCTAGAGGTCAATAGCCCGCCTGCATTTCAATTCAAGGTCAGTCGAACCGCAATTAAAAGAAGCAGCACCCGCTTAGGCGCGCGGAGCACCTAGTCCGCCTGTTCCCCGGGGAAGCGGCGCATCGGTGTCTATCATAGGGGTGTGGGGCGTAGGAGCTGCTTGCGCCCGATCTGGAGGTCGGGGGCTTGAATGGATGGCCGGGGGGCGGTGCCAAGCACGGCGGTGCGGTGAGGTCGAGGGGAGGGCACAGGCAGGGGAGGAATACTAGGCCGGTGGTGGCTGGCGTTTCGAGGAAGATCGTCAACACTGACTGGCTGGAGGTAGATGAAGGCGATCTGCCCGTTCTTTGTACATCGGACGGTGCAGAAAAAATGGACTGACCTATTTGCTTTCAGTCGACTATTATTTTCATAGAATCCTGTAGTAATTTAGTGTGCCATGCATGTTGTAGAGCTATCATATGTCTCCCGTCATTTATTTCTCACCGACCTGCTATCTGCTACCTTTACACTGTACTAATTGTGCACACACTTCACCCATACTCACACTATTGTTTTTTTATGCATGGGTATTTCAGACTCTGACGCAGTGTTGATGAATGCAGAAAAGAAAAGACAGAAGTCGCTCCAGTGTAATTCGAAGATAAGCACTAAGCGTTTCAGCGCTCTAATGGGTGCAGTGTCAGCAGTTGGAGACAGTAAACGTAGCTCTGTAGTTGATGATCTCAATTGCCACACACAACCATCCCAGGTGCTTGCTTTAACTTCGCGCTGTCAAATGTGGTTACATGTTGCATATTGTGTCTAGCTTGTATTGCTTCCAATTTGGTTAAATTGCATCTGCTTACTTTACACATTATACCTTTGATAATGACATGCCTTCCTATTTTTGATACATACTACATATGTCTATTAACCATGTTCGTACATCAAACTAATGCTCTTTTTTATCCCTCGTCAATCACTTATGATGAGACAGTCACCCGAGTGGGTTACTATGAGACGCCCTACTCGTTTAAAGAGTGCAGTGTCATCCTCCCCACATGATTCTCGAGAAACAGCAAGGCTAAATGAAGATAGTCAACGTAGAGCTCTAGTTGATCACCGCAATTCCCCCACACCACCATCGCAGGTGCTTGCTCTTACTTGGCAGTGTGATATGTGGTTGCATGTTTCATATGGTGTCTACCTTGTAATGCTTCTAATTAGGGTAAATTGCATCTGCTTAGTTAACACATTATACCTGTGAATATGACATGCCTTCCTGTTTTTGGTACATACTACGTCTTTCTATTAACCATGTTCTTACATCAAACTACTTTTCTTGTGTATCCCTCATCAATGCTCCTAATTTGTTAAATTGCATCTCCTTAGCTTACACATTATACATGTGAATATGACACGCCTTCCTGTTTTTGGTACATACTACATCTGCCTATCACACCATGTTCTTACATCAAACTACTGTTCTTGTGTATCTTGCGTCTATCGCTTATGATGAGACAGTCACGCGCGTGGGTTAATATGAGACGCAATACTCTTATAAAGAATGCAATTTCATCCTCTCCACATGATTCTCAAGAAGCAGCAAGCCTAAATGAAGATATTGAACGTAGCTCTGTACCTGAAGACCGCACTTCCCCTACACCACCATCACAGGTGCTTGCTCTAACTTCGAAGTGTGATATGTGGTTGCATGTTGCATACGGTGTCTAGCTTGTAATGCTTCTAATTAGGGTAAATTGCATCTGCTTAGTTTACACACTATA
This sequence comes from Triticum aestivum, assembly GCF_018294505.1. Taxonomy (NCBI): domain Eukaryota; kingdom Viridiplantae; phylum Streptophyta; class Magnoliopsida; order Poales; family Poaceae; genus Triticum; species Triticum aestivum. The sequence goes on along the minus strand of NC_057811.1, from coordinate 383,255,641 downwards.
CCTATGAATATGACATGCCTTCCTATTTTTGGTACACACTACATCTATGTGTTAACCTTGTTCTTACATGAAACTACCTCTCTTCTGTATCCTGCATCAATCACTTACGATGAGTCACCTTTATTCGTTGCATATTGCATATTATTTCTAGCCTGTTGCCATGTATTGCTTCTAATTTGGTCAAATACATTTGTTAGGGCACCCTTTTAATTTGGCAGAGTGATATTGGTTTCATCTTTCATATGGTTTCTAGCTTGCATCGATTCTAACAAGTTCAAGCACCTTGTGCTTAGTTTACACTTTATACATCATACATGTCAATATGTCACGCCGTCCTGTTTTTCATACATATTCCATCCTCCTATCATGCGGCTGCCTTACATGAAAGTAGTGTTCGTCAGTATCATCCATCAATGAGTTCTGAAGAGCAAATTTTATTCCTTTTTCTTGTGGGTTTGACTTGACAAGGCAAAATCAAGAAAGAGGAGGGAAAAGAGTAAGGAAGGCGATGATGGTGGTCCTCTGCAGCAACGTAAACGGAGCATCTGTACCGATTCTCCTTGTACTGATAGTGCATTACAAGGTCCAAGTCTCCGCTCCGTACTCCACCATCCAAGGTGCTTGCTCTAACTTGGCAGTGTGATATCTGGTTGCATGTTGCATATGGTGTCTAGCTCGTATTGCTCCTAATTAGTGTAACCTACATCTGCTTAGCTTACACATGATACATGTGAATATGACATGCTTTCCTGTTTTTGGTACATACTATATCTGTCTATCACACCATGTTCTTACATGAAACCACTCTTCTTGTGTATCCTGCGTCAGTCACTTATGATGGGACACCTTTAAGTTGGCAGTGTGATATTGGTTTGCGTCTTGAATATGATTTCTAGCAAGTATTGCTTCTAGTTTGATGAACGCCACCTATGATGAGACAGTTTTAACTTGGCAGAGTGATATTGATTGCACCTTCCATATGGTGTCTTGCAGTGTTTCTAATTTGTTGAAGTGCCTTCTGCTTAGTTACCACATCATAGGTGTGAATATGTCAAGCCGTCCATTTTTTCGTACATATTCCATCCTCGTATCATGACTTTGCCTTTCATCAGAGTAGTGTTCGTCAGTATCATGCATGAATGAGTTCTGAAGTGCGAATGATATTCCTTTTTCTTGTCGGTATGACCTCACAATGCAAAATCAATAAAGCTGAAGGAAATTGGCAAGCCATTGGCTGATGGTGGTCCTTCCGAGCAACTGAACCAGAGGTTCTCTACAGATTCTACTCCGCCATCCTCCCAACAAGATTCGCAAGACAACGCAAGGCTAGACAGTCAACGTAGTTGTGTAGATGATGAGCACATCTCCCCTACTCCACCATCACAGGTGCTTGCTCTAACTTGGCACTATTATATGTGGTTGCATGTTGCGTATAATGTCTAGCCTGTATTGCTTCTAACTTTGTTGAATTGCATCTACTTACTTTACACATAATGCCTGTGAATATGACATGTGTTCCTGTTTCTACATCAGACTACTATTCTTGCATATCCCACATCAGTCACTTATGATAAGGCACCTTTAAGTCGCCACTGTGATATTGGTTGTGTCTTGCATATGATTTCTAGCATGTACTGCTTCTAATTTGTTGAAACGCCATACAGTTTGAACTTGGCAGAGTGATATTGGTTGCATCTTTCATATGGTGTCTAGCTTGCAGTGCTTCTAATTTGTTGAAATGCCTTCTGCTTAGTTACCACATCATAGGTGTGAATATGTCACACCATCCTGTTTTTCATACATATTCCATCCTCGCATCATGTGTTTGCCTTTCATCCGAGTAGTGTTCGTCAGTATCATGCATGAATGAGTTCTGATGAGCGAATTTTATTCCTTTATCTTATCGGTTTGACTTCACAATGCAAAATCATTACAGCTGAAGGAAATTAGTCCGGCAGTGGATGATGGTGGTCCTTCGGAGCAACTCAAACAGGGGGTCTCTACAGATTCTACTCCGCCATCCTCCCAACAAGATTTGCAAGACAACACAAGGCTGGACAGTCAACGTAGTTGTGTAGATGATGAGCACATCTCCCCTACTCCACCATCACAGGTGCTTGCTCTAACTTGACACTATTATATGTGGTTGCATGTTGCGTATGATGTCTAGCTTGTATTGCTTCTAACTTGAATTGCATCTTCTTACTTTACACATAATGCCTGTGAATATGACACGTGTTCCTGTTTCTAGAACATACGTGTACATGATGAGCACATCTCCCCTACTCCACCATCATAGGTGCTTGCTCTTACTTGGAATTGTTATACGTGGCTGTGTTTTTCGTATGATGTCTAGTTTGTATTGCTTCTGATTATGTTGAATTGCATCTGCGTAGCTTACAACTTATACCTGCAATGATCACTTACCCATAAGACACATTTAACTTGGGACTGTGATGTAGGTTGCATCTTGCATTGTCTTCTAGCTTGTACTGCTTCTAATTTCTTGAAATGGCACTTACGACGAGACACTTTTTACCTGATAGAGTGATATTGGTTGCATGTTCATATGGTGCCTAGCTTTCATTTCTTCTAATTTTGTTGAAATGCCTTCCGCTTACTGTTTTTTCATACATATTCCATCCTCCTATCGTACGTGTGAATATGAAACGTTGTCTTGTTTTGTATATATTCCATCCTCCTATCCTGCGCTTGCCTTACATCAAAGTAGTGTTCGTCTGTATCATGCATCAACCAGTTATGCAGAGCTAATTTTATTCATCTTCTTGTGGTTTTGACTTCATAAGGCAATATCAGAAAATAGGAAGGAAAAGAGTAAGTTAGGGGATGTTGGTGGTCCTCCGGACCGACGCAAACAGAGACTCTCTAGATTTTCCACTGCTACTGCTAATGAAGCTGAAGTCCCAAGTCTACATGATGAGTTCATCTCCCATACTCCACCATCGCAGGTGCTTGCTCTAAGTTGACAGTGTGATAATTGGTTTCATGTTGCATATGTTTTCTACCCTGTATTTATTCTATTTTGATTAAGTTGCACGTGCTGAGTTCATACGTTATACATGTGCATATGACATGGCTTTCTGTGTCTAGAATACACTGCATCTATCTATCATACCATGTTCTTACATCAAAGTACTGCTGTTGTGTATCCCGCATCAGTCACTCATGATTGGACGCTTTTAACATGGCAGTTTGATAGTGGTTGCATCTTGCATTGATTTCTATGTTGTACTGCTTCTAATTTTTCGAATTGCCACTTATGATAAGACACTTTTAACTTGGCAGAGTAATATTGGTTGCATCTTTCATATGGTGTCTAGCTTGCATTACTTCTATTTTCTTGAAAATCCTTCTGCTTAGTTTGCACATCGTAGCTGTGAATATGGCATGTCGTCCGGTTTTTCTTACATATTCCATCCTCATACGGTTGTCTTACATCAAAGTATTGCTTGTCTGTATCATGCACCAATGAGTTCTGAAGAGTGATTTTATTCTTTTGTGTTGTGGGTACAGCTTGACATGGCAAAGTCAAAAAAGAGCAAGGAAAATAATATAGTAGGGAGTGCTGTTACTTGTCGGGTGAAACGGAAAAGGTTCTGCCGTCGAGATTCTGCTGGTACTTATAGTGCAGTAGAAGGTCCAAGTCCACCGGCTAAATCTACAAACAGAGTATCACCTGCTCCACCAGCTGCAGCATCTGCTTCAACTATACCAGCATCTCAACTAGTTACTCGTTCGTTTGGTCCGGAACTGGCCAGTTCCCAAGCTGCCTTCACACCTAACACTACTTCCGAAGCACTGCTGACACAATAGGACTTGGCAAGATCAGATGAACCTCATGAGCATCAACACCAAGACGGTACCTGACCGAGTCAAGTTGCAGTTGCATGCTCCTTTATATGTACTCTCACAGTTTGATGTACACTAACACTTTCCATATTCGTTGTTGAACTAGCACCACGGTGCAAGCGGAAACAGACATCAGGGATAATGCTTGACAAATTAACAAAATCTAAAGGAGGAAGAATGGAGATCCATTTTGAGGCAGGTTTAAAAAGGCCACGTGATGCTACAGAGTCAGCTAAATTAGTATCAGAGGCAACCGTTGCCGTTAGGTGTCATGCACGTATCCTCCCAACGTGGATCCAGTACAGGAATGAGAAAGACAATACCCAGTTTAACACCTTCCTTGACCATTTATCCGTAAGTAATGTTATTCATCGCAATTAGTAATATTGTCTTGCTCTGTCCCATACTTTCTAGCTTCCTCCTAATAAGACTCACATTCTTTTTTCAACAGATGAGGTTCAAGTTGGATCCGAAAGATGATGCAACTAAACAAGCATGCACTCATGTTTTTCAGTCTGCTCTGCGACAGTATCGGTACCACCTTAGAAAATCTCACTTTGAAGGCAAGGCTAACAATGAAATCGCCCAAACATCTCCAGTGGAATATATTACAGATGAAGACTGGACAGCCCTCGTTAAACACTGGTCTGATCCAAAGTATCAGGTAGGCTATATGTATTTGATCAGACCACATATTGAACTTGTATTTATGTATGTGCCTTACAAGTGTATCTTCTTCTAGGCTAACTGTTTGAAGAACAAAACCAACCGTTCTAAAGTGAAATTCCAACAGACAACAGGATCTCGTAGCTATATTGCACACTGCGAGGCTCTTGTAAATAGCTGCTACTTCCTTCTTCTTTTTTGTGCCATATTATCATATCTATATTGACTTGTTCCAAATACAGAGGAAAGCCCGTGCGGACCAAAAAGAACCTGAACCGAATGCAGTGCAAATCTTCAAGGATTGCCACACCAGCAAGATGAAGGGCATGAGCACACCAGTTCAAGCCGCTGTTGTAAGTCCTTACTCCTCCTGCCTTGAACTGATTGGTACTGTGATGTGTTCATTTAACTACTTGGTTTGCAGCCAATGTCAGTTACTCTGTTCACTTTTATTCACAGTTGTCTTAACGTATCATTTCACCTTACATGGTTTAAAAGAGATGAAGGATATTCTTTTGGTCTTGATCTGTAATCTAGTTGTTATGTTCACTTGCGCACACAATGATAAAATAGCCTGTTTGTTTTATATCTGTTTGCCCATGATATGAATGATGTCATACTATGTTCATCCTACTTTAAACCATGTCTCTTTATCCTTAGATGTCAACGAATGTGAGGAAATAGACAATACAGTAGGCATGCTACATGGACATATGTTCCGAAAGTGATTTTATTATGTAGTTGGCACTACAATACATGCTAATGTATTACAGTAGTTCACCTAAATAAGTTATGTATAAACATTTAACCTACTTTGTTTGTTTTTGTCTCATTAGTAACTTATCTGGTACACTAATCTACAAGTTCAAACTTTCAGGAAGCTATGGAACAAATGATTGAACAGCCACAACCACCTGAAGGTGACGAGGCTACTACAGGCACAATGTCACCTCTTGCTGCAGTGCGTCAGTATCTCTCCACTAACAGTGCAAAAAGCACCTTCCTGCGTAATTCTGGGTTGGTTGTCAAGGTAACCTCGTCCAAATCGCCTACTGAACAAAATCTTCCTACTAGACAGAGTGATATATCTGTGCTCCAGACACAAGTCCAATCCCTAATGGACGTTGTTTCGGAAACAAGAATAGTGGTTGAGAAATGTCGTCAAGATATGAATGGTTTTGAAACCAGACTATCAGACATTCGCTTTGTTGTTCAAGAGCAATGGCGGAAAAAAGGTGGAGATCGTGCTGCTCCATCATATTCTACAGCCTGAAACATTAGCACTCAGGTCAAATGATCTGTGCTTCTATACATCTGATGGTGCTTTTATCTGGAAGGACTATAAACTTTATGCCAACGGGCCTTTTGTTGTATGGTTGGAATTTATTTTGTTGTGATACAACATTTATGATGCTGCCTCAGGCTGTAGTAATTACGACGCTATTTTTGTATAGTGTAGGTTTATCTTAGTAATGTATTCGGCCGAAAGCTTCGTAGGAGCCCAGCATGCCAACATTCGTCGGGCCCATTCCAATTGGGCTAAAAACGATTACGGGCCGAAATTGGCATGTAGCCCACTAAAAATATCTGGGCCTAAATCAGCATAAGCTTTCATATTTTTCTGGTAGGCCTGTGCCCATAGTGGGCCTTTAACAGGCCTAAACATAATTTGGGCCCTCAGTAAAAATAGGCCGTTTACAGGTGTAAATATCTCGAGCCCATAAAAAACATGGGCCTTTAATAGACCGAAAGTGAGATTGGGCCCTGATTGTGCCAAATAACCCACTGGACTTAGCAGGCCGAAATGGTGGCCCATTTACGATGCGTTTCTTTGACAGGCCAAAATTCGGACGGGCCATAAATGCGCCGACCTAATACACGGGCCTTTAACAGGCCGGAACTTTGGTCGGGCTAGATTATCGTCATTTTTATATGGGCCGTTAATGGGCCCGATATGACGTTGGGCCACATATGGCCCATGGTTTACGTCCGACGTTAACAGGCCGAAAATGACAACAGGCCGAAAGTGGCCCAAAGCTATAGTGGGCCTCTAACAGGCCGAATGTCAGACATCGCCGAATATGACCCAAATCCTTCACGGTCGTTTATGGGCCAAAAGTTTTGATGGCCTGTAAATGGGCCCAAATGAAGCCGGACCTTTAACAGGCCGGAAATACACCGGGCCGTAATTCGGCCCAATTACTTAGCGGACTATTAACGGGCCAGAAGTGACCATGGGCCGCGTTGATGACAAGTTTAGGACAGGCCGTTGACAGGCCGATTTGACAGAGAATGTTGGGCCTTTAGCTGGGCCGGCCCATTATGGTCTGCAGAATCTTGTGGGCCTTTAGCTGGGCCGACCCATTGTGGTCCGCAAAATCTTGTGGGCCTTTAGCTGGGCCGACCCATTGTGGTCCGCAAAATCTTGTGGGCCTTTAGGTGGGCCGGCCCATTATGGTCTGCAAAATCGTGTGGGCCTTTAGCTGGGCCAGCCCATTATGGTCCGCTAAATTTTGTGGGCCTTTAGCTGGGCCGACCCATTATGGTCCGCTAAATCTTATGGGCCTTCGGTTGGGCCGGCCCATCTAAACTTTGTGGGCCACTTTTGGGCCGGTCCATGTGTCAACATATCATAGTCCCATCTCGACCGTTGGATGAGTGACACCTGTGCCAACGCGGAGCTGATGCGTGGATCCGTCAGCCAATGAGAATTTTACACGTGGAAAATCGGCATTGGTCGTGGCTGTTAACGGCTTATCGGATCCAAAATCCGACCCGATAGCTTAACGGCGTTCAGTTACGGTGGATGCCACGTGTTGGTCACCCTTGACGAAAGCACTTCTGTGACGCGCGATTTATCGTCATGGAAGTGGACACTTCCGTGATGATAATTTTGGCAATGTCATGGAACACTTCTACGACAGCACAAGTATGACTATCTTGATTCTGTCATAAATTTGTCATGGATGTACATGCATGACAGAAAACGCGACCTACTGTGACAAACACGTATCATCACGGAAGTGTATTTTTTTGTAGTGTAGATCTTCCGGTTTGGCGGCCATCTTATTGACTAAGGTGGCCTGCTTATCCGAAATTTGGGCTATTGATTTTTCAAGATGAGCAAACTGAGATTTCAAACCATAGAATTCCTTAGACATATCATCAAGCTCTTTATTCATGTACTCCATAAAGCTTTTTTGTTCTTTAAGCTCGTTTTTAAAGAAATTGTTATGTTCAAATTGCAAAGTCATAAAGCTTCTAACGTTGTTTTCAATTTCTTCCAACCTTCTAAGGTTAGGATCAACGATTTTAGGAAAGGCCATCAGGGCCAATAGAAACACACGAAGCAAGAAAAGAGGCAAACAAAAAAAGAGGGCGAATAAAACGGCAAGGGTGAAGTGGGGGAGAGGAAAACGAGAGGCAAATGGCAAATAATGTAATGTGAGGGATAAGAGTTTGTGATGGGTACTTGGTATGTCTTGACTTGTGTGTAGACTCCCCGGCAACGGCGCCAGAAATCCTTCTTGCTACCTCTTGAGCATTGCGTTGGTTTTTCCCGTGAAGAGGAAAGGGTGATGCAGCAAAGTAGCGTAAGTATTTCCCTTAGTTTTGAGAACCAAGGTATCAATCTAGTAGGAGACCACACGCAAGTCCCTCGTACCTACACAAACAAATAAGAACCTTGCAACCAACGCGATAAAGGGGTTGTTAATCCCTTCGCGGCCACTTGCAAAAGTGAGATTTGATAGAGATAATAAGATAAATATTTTTGGTATTTTTATGATATAGAATGAAAGTAAAGATTGCAAAGTGAAAATAGATTGGAACTTATATGATGGAGAATAGACCCGGGGGCCATATGTTTCACTAGTGGCTTCTCTCAAAATAGCATAAGTATTACGGTGGGTGAACAAATTACTGTCGAGCAATCGACAGAATAGTGCATAGTTATGAGAATATCTAGGCATGATCATGTATATAAGCATCACGTCCGCGACAAGTAGACCGAAACGATTCTGCATCTACTACTATTACTCCACACATCGACCGCTATCCAGCATGCATCTATAGTATTAAGTTCATAAGAACAGAGTAATGCATTAGGCAGGATGACATGATGTAGAGGGATAAACTCAAGAAATATGATATAAACCCCATCTTTTTATCCTCGATGGCAACAATACAATATGTGTCGTTTCCCCTTCTGTCACTAGGATCGAGCACCGCATGATTGAACCCAAAGCTAGGCACTTCTCCCATTGCAAGAAAGATCAATCTAGTAGGCCAAACCAAACTGATAATTCGAAGAGACTTGCAAAGATATTAAATCATACATAAAAGAATTCAGAGGAGATTCAAATATTGTTCATAGATAATCTTGATCATAAACCCACAATTCATCGGATCTCGACAAACACATTGCAAAAAGAGTTACATCGAATAGGTCTCCAAGAAGATCGAGGAGAACTTTGTATTGAGATCCAAAGAGAGAGAAGAAGCCATCTAGCTAATAACTATGGACCCGAAGGTCTGAGGTAAACTACTCACACATCATCAGAGAGGCTATGGTGTTGATGTAGAAGCCCTCCGTGATCGATGCCCCCTCCGGTGGAGCACCGGAAAAGGCCCCAAGATGGGATCTCACGGGTACAGAAGGTTGTGGCGGTGGAAATAGGGTTTCGTGGTGCTCCTGGATGTTTTCGAGGTATATGGATATATATAGAGGAGGAAGAAGTAGGTCGGTGGAGCTGCGGGGGGCCCACGAGGGTGGGGGCACGCCCAGGGGGGCAGGCGCGCCTCCCTGCCTCGTGGCCTTGTCTCTTCTTTCTTGATGTCCACTCAAAGTCCCCTCGATCATGTTTGTTCCAAAAATAACTCTCCCGAAGGTTTCATTCCGTTTGGACTCCGTTTGATATTCCTTTTCTGCGAAACACTGAAATAGGCAAAAAAAACAGCAATTTGCACTGGGCCTTCGGTTAATAGGTTAGTCCCAAAAATAATATAAAAGTGCTTAGTAAAGCCCATTAAACATCGAAAACAGATAATATAATAGCATGGAACAATAAAAAATTATAGATACATTGGAGACGTATCACCCAACGACATCCGTTCGGAAGACTACATCATCATCGATGACACCGACTCCGACCCCGACAGTAGTGATGATGATTACGAAGACGAAGCTGGAACGGATATCATGGAGTATTCCACCGATCAAAATTTCTAGTAGACCACCATATTATTAGTAGTATTTCCCCCATGTATATAGTAGTAGTCCGAGCACTGTAACGATAGTTAGATCGATTGTATGCCCTTGCTTGAATTGATTTTGGTGTGATATGGATGTGTTTGTCTCATGTGCATATGGGTAGTGCTTTCTCACTAGACCTCATTCTATTCTAGTCTCTCCCCTCTAAACCCTCAGATGCCTCCGAGACGTGACCCCGGATTTGTCTTCCCACCGGAGCTCACTCAGTTGATCCAACAACAGAATGCCTTGATGCAGCTACTAGTCCAGAACCAAGGCAACAACAACAACAACAACAACAACAACAACAACAACAACAACAACCCAGTATCCTTGAGCACTGCGTTGGTTTTCCCTTGAAGAGGAAAGGGTGATGCAGCAAAGTAGCGTAAGTATTTCCCTCAGTTTTTGAGAACCAAGGTATCAATCCAGTAGGAGGCTACCCGCGAGTCCCTCGCACCTACACAAAACAAATAAATCCTCGCAACCAACGCGATAAGGGCTTGTCAATCCCTACACAGTCACTTACGAGAGTGAGATCTGATAGATATGATAGGATAATATTTTTGGTATTTTTTTGATAAAGATGCAAAGTAAAATAAAAGCAAAGTAAAAAGCAACGGAAATAACTAAGTGTTGGAAGATTAATATGATGAAGATAGACCTGGGGGCCATAGGTTTCACTAGTGGCTTCTCTCAAGAGCATAAGTATTTTACGGTGGGTGAACAAATTACTGTTGAGCAATTGACAGAATTGAGCATAGTTATGAGAATATCTAGGTATGATCATGTATATAGGCATCACGTCCGAGACAAGTAGACCGACTCCTGCCTGCATCTACTACTATTACTCCACACATCGACCGCTATCCAGCATGCATCTAGAGTATTAAGTTCATAAGAACGGAGTAACGCCTTAAGCAAGATGACATGATGTAGAGGGATAAATTCATGCAATATGATAAAAAAAACCATCTTGTTATCCTCGATGGCAACAATACTATACGTGCCTTGCTTCCCCTACTGTCACTGGGAAAGGACACCGCAACATTGAACCCAAAGCTAAGCACTTCTCCCATTGCAAGAAAGATCAATCTAGTAGGCCAAACCAAACTGATAATTCGAAGAGACTTGCAAAGATAGCCAATCATACATAAAAGAATTCAGAAGATTCAAATATTGTTCATAGATAAACTTGATCATAAACCCACAATTCATCAGTCTCAACAAACACACCGCAAAATAAGATTACATCGAATAGATCTCCACGAGAGAGGGGGAGAACATTGTATTGAGATCCAAAAAGAGAGAGGAAGCCATCTAGCTAATAACTATGGACCCGAAGGTCTGAGGTAATACACTCACACTTCATCAGAGGGGCTATGGTGTTGATGTAGAAGCCCTCCGTGATCGATGCCCCTTCCGGCGGAGCTCCGGAATAGGCCCCAAGATGGGATCTCGTGGGTACAGAATGTTGCGGCGGTGGAATTAGGTTTTTGGCTCCATATCTGATCCTTTGGGGGTACGTAGGTATACATAGGAGGAACGAGTACGTCGGTGGAGCAACAGGGGGCCCACGAGGGTGGAGGGCGCGCCCAGGGGGTAGGCGCGCCCCTCTACCTCGTGCCTTCCTGGTTGATGTCTTGACGTAGGGTCCAAGTCCTCTGGATCACGTTCGTTCCGAAAATCACGTTCCCGAAGGTTTCATTCTGTTTGGACTCCGTTCGATATTCTTTTTCTGCGAAACTCTGAAATGGGCAAAAAAAGCAATTCTGGGCTGGGCCTTCGGTTAATAGGTTAGTCCCAAAAATAATATAAAACTGTATAATAAAGCCCATTAATGTCCAAAATAGAATAGAATATAGCATGGAACGATCAAAAATTATAGATATGTTGGAGACGTATCAAGCATCCCCAAGCTTAATTCTTGCTCGTCCTCGAGTAGGTAAATGATAAAAACAAATTTTTTGATGCGGAGTGCTACTTGGCATAATTTTCAATGTAATTCTTCTTAATTGTGGTATGAATATTCAGATCTGAAAGATTCAAGATAAAAGTTGATATTGACATAAAAATAATAATACTTCAAGCATACTAACTAGGCAATTATGTCCTCTCAAAATAACATGGCCAAAGAAAGTTCATCCCTACAAAATCATATAGTTTAGTCATGCTCCATCTTTGTCACACAAAAATGCTCTCATCATGCACAACCCCGATGACAAGCCAAGCAATTGTTTCATACTTTAGTAATCTCAAACTTATAAACCCTCACGCAATACATGAGCGCGAGCCATGGACATAGCACTATGGGTGGAATAGAATATGATGATGGGGGTTATGTGGAGAATACAAAAAAGGAGAAAGTCTCACATCAACAAGGCTAATCAATGAGCTATGAAGATGCACATCGATTGATGTTAATGCAAGGAGTAGGGATTGCCATTCAACGGACGCACTAGAGCTATAAATATATGAAAGCTCAACAAAAGAAACTAAGTGGGTGTCCATCCAACTTGCTTGCTCACGAAGACCTAGGGCACTTGAGGAGGCCCATTGTTGGAATATACAAGCCAAGTTCTATAATGAAAAATTCCCACTAGTATATGAAAGTGACAAAACAAGAGACTCTCTATCATGAAGATTATGGTGCTACTTTGAAGCACAAGTGTGGTAAAGGATAGTAACATTGTCCCTTCTCTATTTTTCTCTCATTTTTTGGGACTTCTCTTTTTTTATGGCCTTTCTCTCTCTCTTTTTTTTATTCCTCACTTGGGACAATGCTTTAGAAAATGATGATCATCACACTTCTATTTATTTACAACTCAATGATTACAACTCGATACTAGAACAAAGTATGACTCTATATGAATGCCTCCGGCGGTGTACCGGGATATGCAATGAACCAAGAGTGACATGTATGAAAGAATTATGAACGGTGGCTTTGCCACGAATACTATGTCAACTACATGATCATGCAAAGCAATATGACAATGATGAACGTGTCATGATAAACTGGATGGTGGAAAATTGCCTGGCAATATATCTCGGAATGGCTATGGAAATGCCATAATAGGTAGGTATGGTGGCTGTTTTGAGGAAGATATAAGGAGGTTTATGTGTGAAAGAGCGTATCATATCACGGGGTTTGGATGCACCGGCGAAGTTTGCACCAACTCTCAATGTGAGAAAGGGCAATGCGCGGTACCGAAGAGGCTAGCAATGGTGGAAAGGTGAGAGTGCGTATAATCCATGGACTCAACATTAGTCATAAAGAACTCACATACTTATTGCAAAAATCTACAAGTCATCAAAAACCAAGCACTACGCGCATGCTCCTAGGGGGATAGATTGGTAGGAAAAGACCATCGCTCGTCCCCGACCGCCACTCATAAGGAAGACATTCAAAGAACACCTCATGTTTCAAATTTGTTACATAACGTTTACCATACGTGCATGCTACGGGACTTGCAAACTTCAACACAAGTATTTCTGAAATTCACAAAAACTCAACTAGCACGACTTTGATATCACTACCTCCATGTCTCAAAACAATCATCAAGCACCAAACTTCTCTTAGTATTCAATGCACTCATAAGCAAGTTTTTACTAATCTTGAATACCTACCATATTAGGATTATTTAGGCAAATTACCATGCTAATTAAGACTCTAAAAATAATCTAAGTGAAGCATGAGAGATCAATAGTTTCTATGAAACAAATCCACCACCGTGCTCTAAAAGATATAAGTGAAGTACCAGAGCAAAAACTATATAACTCAAAAGATATAAGTGAAGCACATAGAGTATTCCAATAATTTCTGAATCATGTGTGTCTCTCTCAAAAGGTTCATACAGAAAGGATGATTTTGGTAAACTAAAAAACAAAGACTCAAATCATACAAGACGCTCCAAGCAAAACACATATCATGTGGTGAATAAAAATACAGCTCCAAGTAAAGTTACCGATGGAAGTAGACGAAAGAGGGGATGCCTTTCGGGGCATCCCCAAGCTTTGGCTTTTTGGTGTCCTTAGATTATCTTGGGGGTGCCATGGGAATCCCAAGGCTTAGTCTCTTGCCACTCCTTATTCCATAATCCATCAAATCTTTCACCCAAAACTTGAAAACTTCACAACACAAAACTTAGCAGAAAATCTCGTGAGCTCCGTTAGCGAAAGAAAACAAAAGGCCACTTCAAGGTACTGTAATGAACTCATTCTTTATTTATATTGGTTTTAAACCTACTGTATTCCAACTTATGTATGGTTTATAAACTATTTTACTAGCCATAGATTCATCAAAATAAGCAAACAACACACGAAAAACAGAATCTGTCAAAAACAGAACAGTCTGTAGTAATCTGTAACTAACGCAAACTTCTGGAACTCTAAAACATCAGCCAAAATAGGACAGCCTAGACAATTTGTTTATTGATCATCAGCAATTGGAATCAACATTTTATCACGTTCTGGTGATTTTTAACAATTGTTTTCGTGAACAGAAAGTTTCTGGAAATTACAGCAAGATCAAATAACTATCATCCAAGAAGATCCTATAGGTCTAACTTGGCACAAACACTAATTAAAACATAAAAACACATCTAACCAGAGGATAGATCAAATATTTATTCCTAAACAGAAGCAAAAAGCAAAAAAAACTAAAAATAAAATTGGGTTGCCTCCCAACAAGCGCTATCGTTTAACGCCCCTAGCGAGGCATAAAAGCAAGGATAGATCTAGGTGTTGCCATCTTTGGTAGGCAATTCTTCAATAAGACATCTATCACCCTTAAGAGTTTCTTTCTTTTTATTAATTATCAAGCTTCTAGGAACAAGATCGAAAAATTCATTTGTTCCTTAATGATAGCAAAAGGATTGGGATGAATACTTATAGATTTAAGATCCGCAGTTTCCTTACTAGAGGATTCACCCTTATTTTTAGGAACATACATAAGCTTGGAAATTTTAGTTGGAGGACTTGGAGTATTCTATACGGAAGAAAAAGCGGTTCCCAAGTTGGTAATGATACCCTCAAGTTTATCGATTCTAGTGGAATCTTGATTTATTCTCTCATTAACTATGGGTTCCTTCTCCTTAATATTTTTCAAAGTGACTCCTACCTTAGATCCATATTGGGTAATTTGGTTGTGGATCTTTTTATCTAGATTTTCAATTAACTCTACGGTAGCAACTTTATTTTCAATGATTTCAAGTCTTTGCATTACATGCTCCAAAGTTAACATAGTTCCACTAACCAAAAGAGGTGGTGAGCCAAATAAATCTATCATAGCATTATAAGAGTCAAAAGTATGGCTACCCAAGAAATTTCCTCCGGTAATGGTATCAAGAATAAATCTATACCAAGGATTAGCGCATACATAAAAATTGCGGAGAAGAACGGAAGTAGATTGCTTCCTGGCAGATCTATTTTGAGCATTGCAAATTCTATACCAAGCGTCTTTTAGATTTTCTCCTTCCCTTTGTTTAAAATTGAGAACTTCATTTTTGGGAGACAACGGAGACGATAAAGGACTAACCATGACGGCAAGGCAAGCAAACGGAAAAGAGGCAAACGAAAAAGAGAGGGCGAATAAAACGGCAAGGGTGAAGTGGGGGAGAGGAAAACGAGAGGCAAATGGCAAATAATGTAATGCGGGAGATAAGGGTTTGTGATGGGTACTTGGTATGTTGACTTTTGCGTAGACCTCCCCGGCAATGGCGCCAGAAATCCTTCTTGCTACCTCTTGAGCACTGCGTTGGTTTTCCCTTGAAGAGGAAAGGGTGATGCAGCAAAGTAGCGTAAGTATTTCCCTCAGTTTTTGAGAACCAAGGTATCAATCCAGTAGGAGGCTACGCGCGAGTCCCTCGCACCTACACAAAACAAATAAATCCTCGCAACCAACGCGATAAGGGGTTGTCAATCCCTACACGGTCACTTACGAGAGTGAGATCTGATAGATATGATAGGATAATATTTTTGGTATTTTTGTGATAAAGATGCAAAGTAAAATAAAAGCAAAGTAAAAAAGCAACGGAAATAACTAAGTGTTGGAAGATTAATATGATGAAGATAGACCCGGGGGCCATAGGTTTCACTAGTGGCTTCTCTCAAGAGCATAAGTATTTTACGGTGGGTGAACAAATTACTGTTGAGAAATTGACAGAATTGAGCATAGTTATGAGAATATCTAGGTATGATCATGTATATAGGCATCACGTCCGAGACAAGTAGACCGACTCCTGCCTGCATCTACTACTATTACTCCACACATCGACCGCTATCCAGCATGCATCTAGGGTATTAAGTTCATAAGAACAGAGTAATGCCTTAAGCAAGATCACATGATGTAGAGGGATAAATTCATGCAATATGATAAAAAACCCATCTTGTTATCCTCGATGGCAACAATACTATACGTGCCATGCTGCCCCTACTGTCACTGGGAAAGGACACCGCAAGATTGAACCCAAAGCTAAGCACTTCTCCCATTGCAAGAAAGATCAATCTAGTAGGCCAAACCAAACTGATAATTCGAAGAGACTTGCAAAGATAACCAATCATACATAAAAGAATTCAGAAGATTCAAATATTGTTCACAGATAAACTTGATCATAAACCCACAATTCATCGGTCTCAACAAACACACCGCAAAAGAAGATTACATCGAATAGATCTCCACGAGAGAGGGGAGAACATTGTATTGAGATCCAAAAAGAGAGAGGAAGCCATCTAGCTAATAACTATGGACCCGAAGGTCTGAGGTAAACTACTCACACTTCATCGGAGGGGCTATGGTGTTGATGTAGAATCCCTGCGTGATCGTTTCCCCTTCCGGCGGAGCTCCGGAACAGGCCCCAAGATGGGATCTCGTGGGTACAGAAGGTTGCGGCGGTGGAATTAGGTTTTTGGCTCCGTATCTGATTGTTTGGGGGTACGTAGGTATATATAGGAGGAAGGAGTATGTCGGTGGAGCAACAGGGGCCCCACGAGGGTGGAGGGCGCGCCCTGGGGGATAGGCGCGCCCCCCTACCTCGTGGCTTCCTCTTTTGTTTCTTGACATAGGGTCCAAGTCTCCTGGATCATGTTCGTTCTGAAAATCACGTTCCCGAAGGTTTCATTCCGTTTGGACTCCGTTTGATATTCTTTTTCTGCGAAACTCTGAAATAGGCAAAAAACAGCAATTCTGGGCTGGGCCTCCAGTTAGTAGGTTAGTCCCCAAAATAATATAAAAGTGAATAATAAAGCCCAATAATGTCCAAAACAGAGGATAATATAGCATGGAGCACTCAAAAACTATAGATACGTTGGAGACGTATCAGAGCTTATAAAGGATTATGATATGAAGTTGCATTATCACCCAGGAAAGGCCAATGTCGTAGCAGATGCTTTGAGCCGGAAGAGTTATGCCAATACCCTCGTAAGCGGAGGATTGCCAAAGGAGTTAGCCGAAGATCTCAGGGAGCTTTGTTTGGAGATAGTCCCTAGAGGTTTTGTTGCAGCGTTGGAAGTTCAGTCAACATTATTGGGAAAAATTCGAGAAGCTCAGAAGGAGGGCAAAGAAATTGCCGAGATAAAAGAGAGGATGAGTAAAGGAAATCCAAAGGTTTTCGTGAGGATGAGCACGACACCTTGTGGTTTGAGGACCGTGTTTATGTACCCAATAATGCAAAGATCAGGAAGTTGATACTTCAGGAAGCTCATGACTCGCCATACTCCATACACCCCGGAAACACCAAGATGTATTTGTATTTGAAGGAACGTTTCTGGTGGACAGGAATGAAGAAGGCTATTGCCGAGTATGTATCCATATGTGATGTATGTCAGAGAGTGAAGGCAGAACATCAGAAGCCAGCAGGATTACTGCAGCCTATGCCGATACCCGAATAGAAGTGGGATAAGCTTGGCATGGATTTCATTACCGGATTACCCAGGACCCGATCGGGATATGATTCTATTTGGGTAGTAGTTGATCGCTTGACCAAAGTGGCTCACTTTATCCCAGTGAAAACCACATATACGAGTGCGAAGTTGGCCTAGATATATATGACCAGGATCGTATGTCTGCTTGGAGTTCCGAGGACCATCGTATCAGATAGAGGAACATAGTTCACTTCAAAGTTTTGGCATCAGTTGCACCAGACTTTGGGAACCAGGCTAGAGTTTAGTACGGCCTTTCATCCGCAGACAGATGGACAGACTAAGAGAGTCAATCAGATTATCGAGGACATGTTGAGGGCTTGTGCGCTAGATTATGGATCTAGTTGGGATGATAATTTTCCTTACGCAGAGTTCTCATACAACAACAGCTACCAGGCTAGTCTAAAGATGGCACCTTTTGAAGCTTTGTATGGAAGGAGGTGCAGGACACCGTTGATGTGGGATGAAGTTGGAGACCGTCAGTTGTTTGGACCAGATTTGATTAAAGAGTCTGAAGAGAAGGTTAAGTTGATTCGAGATAGATTGAAGGTAGCTCAGTCCAGGCAGAAGAGTTATGCAGACTCAAAACGCAAGGAGGTAGTCTATGAAATCGGATACAGAGCATATCTTCGTGTGTCACCTCTGCGAGGAGTTAAACGATTTGGAGTTAAGGGAAATTTAGCCCCGAGATTTGTAGGATCATACCGAGCTTTGGAACGTATGGGAGAAGTAGCCTACAAGTTGGAGTTACCCGAAGGACTGTCAGGAGTTCATGATGTGTTTCATGTTTCTCAGTTGAAGAAGTGCCACGCAGAGATGGTCGATATTCCTCTGAGAGATACAGTGCCCCTGGAGGCAATTCAGTTGGATAGTGACTTGACCTATGAGGAAAAACTAGTCAAGATTCTCGAGTTTGTCAGCCGAGTTACCCGCAGCAAGGTTATCAAGTTTTGCAAAGTTCAGTGGAGCCACCATACCGAGGACAAAGCCACCTGGGAACAAGAGGAAGATCTACGGAAAGACCACCCAGACCTATTTTCTAGCCAACCCGAATCTCGAGGACGAGATTCATCTTAAGGGGGGTAGGTTTGTAACATCCCAAATTTTCAATTTGGAATGTTATACATAGGACATCATATGCATATCATATTTTATTTGCTTTTCGTTTGCGATCCTAGGAAATCTTAAGCAACTCAAGGACCCACGGAGAGAGTTGGGGATTTCATTCATTTTCATATTTGAATTTTCTCAAATATTGAAAATAGGATCATATTGATTTTAATTAATTTTTCTCTCCGAAAATATTTCATTATAAAAATAAAAGAGAGGAGATAATATGACTTCTCCAAAATAAAAGAAATATAGGAGGGAAATGTTAAAATCAAATAAATTCTTTATTTGGATTTTATTGCTATTTTATTTGAATTAGAAAAATATGTATTTTTTCAAAATTGCATTTTTAGGCCAAGAAAATGTTCACTTTCATCTAAATATTTTATTTAGACGGTGAAAATTGGTTTTTGCATTTTTAGAAAAAAATTATTTCTTTAGGATTTTTCTTTCGTCGGAATTATTTTAAAAAAAAATCTCCGGACCGACTGGGCCGAAGCCCAGCCGGCCAATCGCGCGCCACCGCCCACGCGTCGCGAGCCGTGCTCGCGCCGGACTCGCCGGACTCTGACTCCGCCCCGGTCGCCGTTGCCCCTCCCCCAAGCCGCCAACCCCGCCCCCTTCCCTCCTTAAATACCAGCCGCCACCGCCCCTCCTCACCTCGTTCTGCTCCACCGCCGCACCTCGCCCCCGAGCCCG